>NC_041229.1:26518710-26528957 GCF_002837175.3 Physeter macrocephalus
ACGAACCCGTGTCCCCTGCATCGGCAGGCGGACTCTCAACCACTGCGCCACCAGGGAAGCCCCCGTCTGTTTCTTGACTCTAGGTAGGCCTCCCCTGGCTCTACGCTCATCTTTCTCCCCTCAAACCCTGGCTTCTGGCTATCCATACCACCAGATTCATTCTGTTAAGTTCACTCTCCCCTTCCAGGCCTGTTTATAGTATAAAAATAATCCACACTTAAATACATGCATCTAACATATATTATTTTTATATTTTTCTAACTGGTACATTGAATGGGCAAAACACCCAGGCACATTCAGGAAAGAATTTAATTTTTCTTCCATAGATGTCTTCAAATATGCCCTGCTGGATCTCCCTTCCCACCTCCTGAACAAGCCCTTAGACAAACCCCATAGCTCTTCAGTCACTTTCAGCTTAAAAAAAAAAATCACATTTCAATTCTTAGAACACATTCTTCTCTTTGGCCTCATCTTGCTCTTCTGCTCTGGTTTCCTTAAGGTAGGTGGCAGAGAGGAAAGGGATGGAGGAAACAGGCAAAGTAATGATCAATGCTGTTGTAATCTAGTTTTTAGAACTCTGGGTCATATCAAGTATCCAAATGCTGGCTTAGTGCGCATCTGAGGAATTTTCAGAGAACTACTTCCAGTTCCTCTGTCCTGTACCACTGCCTGGAACTAGCAGTGCATTTAACAGCTGACTTCTTGTAATTCTTACCCTCAGCAATTAATACACAGTAGAATGCCCACTGCCTCTTTTTGGAATTCCTCTTGGGTAGGGTCCTTTCAAGACACTTCAGGCCCATTTTCCACAGCATCTATTTGGTCCACAGGAACTCAGACATCTTTGTCACCCCAAAAATTTAAGCACAGCTGGCCCAATCACTGACCCTTCCCTCCTCACCCTGCTGCTAGGCCTACTCCATCTGGCACCATAAAGGATTCCCCATGAATGAAATGGCTGACGTTTGCCCCTTTCAGTATGAATTATTATTTTTTAATTGTATTAAAAAATACAGTATCCTAAATATAATTTACTTTTTAATTCCTACAATCCCTACCTTACATGGTATGTTAGCAGTTTTGACACAACTCTCTTTCTCAAGACACTTTCTGCCCTTGGATTCCCCCCCCGCCCCACCCCCCCAACACTACTTTCTTATTTTACTTCTTATCTTTCTCATTGTCCTCCTCACTCCACCTTTAAAAAGTATTCTCAGGACTCTGTCCTAGGTCTTTCTCAATTCTACCTTAGGTAATCTCACTGCTGCAACTGTAAATCCCATGGCTTCAACTACCATCTACGTGTTAATGATTATGATTTTTTTCCCTTTAGCCCAGCCTTTCATTCTATTTGCCTACTTCACAACTTCACTTAGATGTTTTTATGGTATCTCAAACTTAAATCCCACTTGTTCTCTAGTATTCAGTAACTCAACAGATGGTCGTATAAGTCACAGAATTGATCATAACATCTTTATCACTTCACTTCCTTAACCTCCATCATAGACAGAACTTGGTCTTAAAATACAATTTTGATCTTACCACTCTCTTTAAACCTTGTTAAATTCCCTTGAGAAAATTAGTGAACACCTTCTATTTTATCCATTCATCATGAATTCTTTACTCTGGATACTGACTTTCTCTGCACACAATTCTGATGACTATGGGAACAACCACATTATAATACAATCCATTTGCTGGGCTCTGGACACTTGATAAAAGTTGTAACACACTTCCTTGGCTACAATGATTGGTCAAGAGATAAGTACCTAACACCCAACCTAAGGCTTTCTCCAGGGCTTACAGGGCTTGAACAGAAAGGGAGTTCACCAATCTCTGAGGGTTTTTAAACTACAAATTGTTACACATAAGAGTGGTAGGCAGTCATGTTTCCTGCCACACAGACTGGATAAAGTTAAGAAAGCTGGTGTACAGAATGAGAAACGTGGATGGGAGAAAACTAAAGCCAGGAAGGCAAAAGTAAAAGATAAAAAGAGTTCTGAGTTTTCCAGTCCCTAATTCTATACAATTCTGAAACCTGGTTATATGAATCACTCTAGTAACCTACAATAATGTCTTTTTGGCTAAAATGAATTTGTGTTAGGTTTTTCTCACTAGCAACCAAGAACTGCTAGTGACAGAAACCAAATAAAGAAAGAGACCAAATTATTAACCAACCCATAATGCCCTACACGACCTCATCAGCCTAACACAGCATCTCTCTCAAATCCCCTCAACACACACTGACAAAATGGCATCCTTTAGTTGTTCATACACACAAAGCTGTTTTATTCCAGGGCCTCTTTTCCCTTCTCTTTTACTTAATGCAATATGACTTATCTTTCAAGTATCAGCTTAAATGTTATTGCGCTCAGAGTATCCCTGACTTTACCTTCAGAGTACACAGACTGGATTCCAAATGTATCTAGTTTCAATGACTAGCCTCCCCAAGTTAAGTGTATACTCACATGCACAAAATAAGAAAATTCTTATATAGCAATTTTGATAAATTTCTTACCTCAAATGCCCATTCTTTTTCTTCTTCCCCATCCAGAAACAAACGTGTTTCTTTATAAACTTGGCCTATATCCAGGTTTAATGGGGATATATCAAATTCAAGCCGCTGCAATTCAAATCCTAATCCAACACCTATTGCTTTTATGAAGCTTTCTTTCAGTGCCTAAGATACAGACAGACATTTTCTCTTAGAGCTTTGATAAAATTGTTCATAATATCTACTGTCCCCAAAACATATGGATATTTAATTCTTTACTACTTTACAGCTATAAGCTATTTATTTTTACCCTTATAGTAGCATGGAAACAAACCAGTTGTGAGAACTTAAGACAAATCATTTAAGCTCCCTTTGCCTCCATTCCCTCATGTATAACATGTAATAATAGTAGTATCTTCTTAGTGGGGTTGTTATGATAATTAACTAACTTATGAAGGGCTTACAATAATGTTTTCTGGCACATATTAAATATTATATAAGTGTTTGCTAAATAAGGTCTCATGTGTATGAGATCCTTTAAGACAGAAAACCTTATTTATAAATAATGATAAATAAATTGTCTTGTTTTTAGCTTTAAAAGTATCTTCTAGTTGAGCATTAAATATATGTTAAATTTTCTTAAATGTCATTAGAATATAATAATGTGTACATAAAAATCATGAAGTTCCCAAGTGTTTACTTCAAACACTGTATGAACTACAGGTTTACCACAGGACTTTTGCTCCTGTTTTTAGCAAAGATAATGGAATCAACACAGGGGCTTACTCTCAAAACTAGAAAGAAATTATACCCAATTCCTATAAAACATATCCAGCTGAGTCCATTCATCCTTAAAGCTTCTGATTGTTTCCCATTCTTTGTTGGTAAACTTTCTTTTCATAATATGAAAAAATTCTGGAATTGAACCACGACCTGTCAATTGAGGAAACAGAGAATTACCAAAACTATTAGACAGAGCATAAAAGAAAACTATAGTCCAACTTTACTTCTGAATACAGTCACAATAATCCTAAACAAAATACCAGCAAATCAAAATAAGTTGAGAGAAGGGTAGCTTAAGAGAACAGTGAAATTCTGTGAATTACTAAATAATTAAGGAGAAAATACATATGGTTATATAAATAGATGCTCACCAAAAATTTGATAAAATTTAGCAGCCAACCTATTATAAATCTTAAATAACGAGGGGAAATTTCCTATATATGAGAGAATATCAGAAATCCAAAACAAGTACTCTTAAAACAGAGCAATAGTATGCTGGGGTTTAAAATTTTACTTTGCTACTTCACAGGAAAATCAGGGAACAATTTCTTTACTATAATTTTGGGGGAACTGGTAGAAAGCTAAGGAGTGTTCTTTTATCCTAAGTTATTAACATGACTGGAAAGTTAATATACACTTACTTCCTTCACAATAACTGTTTTTAAACATGTTTTCTAATATGACTTTTCTAAATAAAAACAGATTTTAATTTCTGTTCTATTGGCTCATTTAAAAAAAAATCTCAAGTATATCCTTAGCTCCACTGTTCCACAGAGAATAAAATTTTACATAGCATCCTAAAAATAAATAGAACTCAAAGGATCTGACTCCCAGAACTAAGACACAAATTAAAATATATGGTATGCCTTTCATATTATATTTTTTCAGAATATTATAATTATGTGTTTGTCTATCTTTACTACTAAGCAGAAACCTTCTATCATCATTCATTTACTTATTCTACAAGTATGTAGAATGTGTACAAATACTATACCAATATGAACTGAACTAATGGTTAAAAACAAATCAGTCGTGGTTCTTAGCCTCACACAATTACAGCCTAATTGGTCAATCAGAAAGTATGGCAACAAGGTAGGTGAATCACAAATGTTTACTATATGAATAAATGTATGTTAACTATTATGTGGTAAATTATTCCTAAATGCTCTATTGCCCTGTATCCTTAGTTCATGATTACATTACTTCCAGCAAGCCTCTTGAAAGTAGTCCCGCTTCAGATTCTGTTAACATAGCTTGTCTACTCTGCAACTCCCATTTCTAAAATACTCAACTCCACAATCCGACATTCCCAACTGGCTGCAACCATAGCATGTCTGGAAAGAAGAAATATGTCAAATCCCCCTACTTAATGCTTTACTGGCATTTAACCACTAACCCCATGAAAATTCAACACTTAGAACGACGACTATATCATTCACTCTAAAAATACCCAAGTGCTAGATGCCAGGAATATCATGATAACCAAAACAGACATGGGTCCTTATGTTCACAGAATTTACAGTTTCTCCTACAGTAACCAAGTACCTTTCCCATAGTTACCTCAAGGGTAGAAAATATTAAAAACGAGCTCTCCCACAAAATTGTCTACAATTCCCCCACCATTCCTACTTCAAAACAGTCAAAACAGTCTCCTCTTGTTTACCTAGGAAATATTTCTAATGACCTTCCAGTGATATGTAGTTCTTCACTTCAAGGCAAAGATCCTCGTTTGTTTCCAAGTTCAACAGACTCATTTAATTAATCTGTCTACTCCTTAGCCCTCTACTATTCTTAAGAAAGATAACTTTACAATCCATTTTTATTAATCAACTGTT
Organism: Physeter macrocephalus; assembly: GCF_002837175.3. Classification (NCBI taxonomy): domain Eukaryota; kingdom Metazoa; phylum Chordata; class Mammalia; order Artiodactyla; family Physeteridae; genus Physeter; species Physeter macrocephalus. Next base: position 26,523,823 of record NC_041229.1, read on the forward strand.
TATTGTTTGTATCTGTTCATATTAACGTTAAAAGGCTATTATTTCCTAAAAGCAGCCCTGCAAAGCTGTAAAGTCATTTCATGCAACAGCACTGAAATATTAAACTGGGACCTTAGGAGTCCCAGGGCAGGAGATTCTTACCCTTTTGGGTCTATGAACCCCCTTTGATAGTCTGGTGCTTATTCCTCAAGCCCCTTAAATAAAGACTGTCTTATTAAAATGCAAGCTTCACTACTACATACTGGCTTGACAGATAAGACACTAAAGAAAGTAAAGAAAGCAAGCTTGCAAAGGTTACAAAAGTAAATCTGGAGATTTTAAACACTGGGAGCACTATACCTACATAAATCGTAAACTGTTTCCTCTTGAATAGATTCTGGTACAAATAGTGTAAATAATAACAATGAGAAGAACAGCTACCTTGGATTTGGAGGACAGCATTATATATTTTGAGTGGAACTGTAGTTTGAACAGAATACTATCCAAAAAGCCTAAAATTTAAAAAGATATGCCTGTTGTCACCTATAGTGTCGTTATGTTTGTTGGTTTCTTCAAGTTATGATTCCATAACCTTCAAGAAACCCCCTGATTTTTACCTAAATATGATGGGGCAATCGAGGAAAAAATTTAAATATTCACGCTAATAAAAAAAAAACAACTCATTTAACATAAAAAGCAATCTAGCACAACCACTGGAAAGCAATCGTAACTGATCATGTACAGCTAAAAAAATATCCGATATGAGTGTTTTCATATACTTTTGAGAGCATCATATCCCACAAAATAAGAGATTGACAACAGAAAAAACGGACTTTGTAAATATTCAGCCAAAGACAACAGCGCCACATTGTGGCATTATGGTGAAAATACACAGTGAATGAGTACTCTGTTAAGGACTTAGTTAATCTAGGAAATTGGAATTTAAAAAAAATCAGTAGGAAATACCAGAATAGTACGTTTGTCCCTCAAACTAGCTGAGACAGCACAATTATTAGACACAGAAGTTGGCAAAGCCTCCTAATAATACCAACACATATTCATGTCTATTACAATCTTCGATTTAATAGACTTATAAGAACTTAAGTAAAAAAAAAGATAAAATAAAGATAAAATAACTGAAAAACTTATATAGAACCACTAACCAGGTTTAGAAAAGCCAGATCCCTCATCTTATAGCTTAATCTTTAGGGAAAGCAGCACTAGATATTAACTAAGTGTTCTGCAATGATCAACTAACCAAGGTCACAGAGCAACCAGAAAGTTTATTAAACAGAGTAGTAACCTACAACAAAATAATTTATACAGTTGAGCCTTGAACAAGGCGAGTTTGAACTGTGAGGGTCCATGTCTTCCAAAACTCATGCCCACACAGAAACTAAAAATGTGACCTTATTTGGAAAGTCTTTGCAGGTGCAATCAAATTAGGATGGATTAAGGTGGATCCTATATCCAATGACTGGTGTCCTTATAAGGAGAAACATTTAGACACGAAGAGAGAATACAGGGAAAAAGGCAACATAACAATGAAGGTAGAAAGTAAAGTGATATAGCTACAACCCAAGGAATGCCAAAGATTGCCAGGAAACTAGGAAGAAGCAAAGAAGAATTCTTCCCTGGAATCTGCAGAGGTAACATGGCCCTTCAGAACTGTCAGAGAATAAATTTGACTTCTGGCCTTCAGAACTGTCAGAGAATAAATTTCTGTTTTTTTAAGACACCAAGTTTTTGGAACTTTGTTAGGAGCCCTAGGAAACTAATACATACATGCACACAATTTAATTCATTTATACGGACACACTCATATACTTAGCTTTAGAGTTATGCCCCTGGAGTCAAATGTTCAAATCCTGGCTCCAAGACTTCTTTACTATTATTTATTTAACTTCACTATGGCTGTTTCTTAAGCTATAAAATAGGGAAAAAGAGCTGGGTAGTTTAAGAAATAAACATATAAAGGGCCTGGAGCTATTAAGTACCTAATAAATGTTAGCTGTAAGGCTATTGTGGTAGTTGTTTTTTATATATATCCTCTTTTGTGAAATGTTTTATCAAGTCTTTGTCCATTCATTAGGTCTTTTTTTTTAATGTATTTTTTAAAAATTAATTAATTAATTAATTTTTGGCTGTGTTGGGTCTTCGTTGCTACGTGCTGGCTTTCTCTAGTTGACGTGTGCAGGCTTCTCATCGCGGTGGCTTCTCTTGTTGTGGAGCACGGGCTCCAGGCGCACGGGCTTCAGTAGTTGTGGCATGTGGGTTCTAGAGCACAGGCTCAGTAGTTGTGGCGCATGGGCTTAGCTGCTCCATGGCATGTGGGATCTTCCCGGACCAGGGCTCAAACCCATGTCCCCTGCATTGGCAGGCAGATTTTTAACCACTGTGCCCATTAGGTGAGTCTTAAGTGGCTTTTCTATCAATACTTACAAGTATTTTAAATATTAACAATATTAACCTCTGTCTTATTTGCCCCAGTTTGCGAGAGAGAAGAGATTTAATATGAAATCAATCACATATGCTAACTTTGCGGGTTCTTCTTATCTTTCTAAGTTTAAAAGGCATCCTTCTTTCAGAAATCTGGCCAAATATACAATTCTATTGTGTTCTTGTAATTGTTATTAAAATTTAATTCTAATTAATTCTGTTGTACACTGTGTAACAAGGATCTAATGGCTTCCAGACGATTTTACTCATGAAAAAAAAGTTGATGGGTTACAATCTTTCTTTTTGTCGGCTCTATAAATTACATCTAATACAGTGTTTCCCAAACACTAATATGTCTAACAATCACCTGAGAAATTGTCTGAATATAGAATCCTTGGTTGTATCTAAGAAATTCTAGTTGAAGAGGTCTGGGAGGGTTTCAAGGAACCTGCATTTTTTCAAGGAACCTGCATTTTTAACAGGCATCCTGGCTGATTTTAATATCCTGACTACCATTTCAGAAACACCATTCTATACATATAACAGTAACAACTATCACAACAACCTTAGAGCTAACATTTACTTATTAAGTACTTAATAATTCCAGGCACTTTACATGTTTATTCCCAATCTAGCCAAAGCTGGTGGTGGTATAACTGTTGAGCCATCAGTATGTAAAACATATACACAAAAGTTCTAGGGGAATTAAAGATTTAAATATTAAAAAAAAAAAGTGCAATTTTAGAACAAAATCTAGGAGACTATAACCTACGGTTGGAGTAAATCTTTTACCAATTTAATTATTTTTTTAAAATGAGACAGAGTTCAGAATTTATCAAGGAAAAGTTAGATATATTAATTAAATAAAAGACAAAATTCATACGGCAAAAAATACAACCAAATTCAAAAGATAAACAAATAATAGAGTGGGAAAATAGTTTTAACAGATTTGGTCAATGAAGTGTCAATATCCATAATACATAAAGAGCTTTTATACATGGATTAGAAAAGATTAATAAGCAGTTCACAGAAGAGCAAATTCAAGTAGCCAACAAGCTACCCTAGTGATTACAGAGTAATGCACCATTTAATAAATAATCTTTAACTGCTGAACTGAAATATTATGTATAAATACTGGGCACTAACTCTTAACCCTCCTAGTTGTCTATTCTTTTGCTAACACCACACTCTTTTGTTTACAATGCCTAATATAAGTTTAAAAAATGGTAAGGCAAGTTCCCTCTCACTAAACTTTGTATACTCTTCTTAGACATCAGTTCCTTCATAAAAACTTTAAATTTATTTAACCCAGTTCCATGGAATTTTTCACAGATTTTGTACTTGCAAATCCTTAAACAGATATCAATAAAATCTAGTATTGAGAGGTCATATATTACAGAATGCAGTGTCTAAAAATATAGGCTTTGAGGTATGGGTTCAAATCCACGATATTCTACTTTTGAGCTTAGTTGCCTTGGGCAAATGTCTTAACCTACTCTATAAAATAACTTACAACTTAGGCTTAAGAGGGTGAAATAAGATAATGCATAGAAGGCATTTAACACACAGAAGTTGCTCAATAAATACTAGTTCTATGTTGTGATCCCACTCAAATCCTCTGCACGGTGGAAAAGACCCATCCTATAACTTGGAAAGGGGGAAAACTACCTGCCAGTAAAGACCTGGTTTTCCAGTAAGTTCAGAGCACAAAGAGAAGTGTGACTTATTTAAGCTGCTTGCTGGCTGTAAATCCTCAAGTTAAAAAAACACAAAAAACAAAAAACATTTTGCACATCCTGCAAAATGCAGATCCAAAAAGAATGTAGATCAGCTTAGAATGTAGATCACAAACAATAGTGGAATACTGATCTTCCTTGACTTATGATAAGGTTACGTCCAGATAAATGCATTGTTAAGTTGTAAATAGTTTAGGTCAAAAATGCATTTAATACCCCTAACCTGTGGAACATTACAGCTTAGGCTAGCTTACCTTAAATGTGCTCAGAGCACTTACATTAGCCTACAGGTAGGCAAAATCATCTAACACAAAGACTATTTTAAAATAAAGTGTTGAATACCTCATAAAATGTACTGAATACTGTACTGAAAGTGAAAAACAGAATGGTTGTACTAGTTGTTTTACCCTTGTGATTGTGTGGCTGACTGGGAGCTATGGCTCACTGCTGCTGTCCAGCATTATGAGTATGGAATGGCATATGGCTAGCACAGGAAAATGTCAAAATTCAAAAATCAAAGTATGGCTTCTACTGAATTGCTTTTAAACCATCATAAAGTTGAAAAATTTTAAGTTGGACACTATAGACTGCAGCAGCAACGAAGTTGGAAACCGAATCTGATGGATGCAAATGGAGGAGAGAAGCAGCTAGGGAGATAAATGCAGAGTGAGGAAGAAGACTCGAAGGAAGAACTATTTTTATTTTTATTTATTTATTTATTTAAAAAATTATTTTATTTATTTTTTTGGCTGCGTTGGGTCTTTGTTGCTACACGCGGGCTTTCTCTGGCTGCAGCGAGCGGGGGCTGCTCTTCGTTGCGGTGCACGGGCTTCTCATTGCGGTGGCTTCTTTTGTTGCGGAGCACAGGCTCTAGGCACACGGGTTTCATTAGTGTGGCACTTGGGCTCAGTAGTTGTGACTCGCGGGCTCTAGAGCACAGGCCCAGTAGTTGTGGCGCACGGGCTTAGTTGTTCCATGGCA
>NC_041229.1:26529375-26551798 GCF_002837175.3 Physeter macrocephalus
GAGCGGGGGCTGCTCTTCGTTGCGGTGCACGGGCTTCTCATTGCGGTGGCTTCTTTTGTTGCGGAGCACAGGCTCTAGGCACACGGGTTTCATTAGTGTGGCACTTGGGCTCAGTAGTTGTGACTCGCGGGCTCTAGAGCACAGGCCCAGTAGTTGTGGCGCACGGGCTTAGTTGTTCCATGGCATGTGGGATCTTCCCGGACCAGGGCTCGAACCCATGTCCCCCACAATGGCAGGCAGATTCTTAACCACTGCGCCACCAGGGAAGTCCCGGAAGAACTATTTTTAATCACAACTCACTGATGAGAACAGTTTATATTCCAACTAGAATCTGATATGAATATCATTTTTCACCGTAGTTGCATACCCACTTTTTAATTTTTCAACAAATTTTAGGAATATTTTATGTGAAATTGAGAACTCCTATCATTTGTACATTCAATAAATATTTACTGAGCACCTGCTACGTGCTAGACACCCTGCTAAGTACTAGGTATACTGTGGCAAAAACAAAACAAGCATAGCTCCTGAACTTATTTAATGAAGGAGAACAGATACTAATCAAATAACTAAGTTATAATTACAAATAAGAAAGGCCATGAAGGAAAACAAGATCAGGTGGTCAGGAAAGTCCTTTCTGAGGAGGTACTGGTACTGACTACTTCTCATCCTTCAGGTCTAAGGTACTCAAGAAAGAGTGGGGAGAAGAACAGGCAGAGGGATCAGCTTTTCTGAAATGACCTGAACAGGAAAAAGTTTGCTACATTCAAGGTAATAAAAGATGAGTATGGACAGAAAATAGTGAGCAGAGAGCAGCTAAAAATGCAAATGGAGAGATAAATGAGAATAAGACGATACAGTCATGTTAAAGGGACTGCATTTTATTATGAATCATCCTAAAAGTTTTAAGAAAATTGCTTTAAGGAAATTTTTAAAGACCACTCTAACTCTGTACTGAGAGAGAACAGAAATCAAGAGGGCGAACCAAACAGGAAGCTATTAAAATAGTGCTATAAATAGTATGGTGGAAAGAGACAATAGGCTCTACCATAGCTATCATATAATATCACCACTTACTTTATACTTACTGTACTTAATTTACATAACAACTGTTCAAAAGGAGCAGTTCTAAGATACAGTCATTTCAAAGCTATTAAATTAGTATTAAATCTCAAAATATTGAGTCATTTTGTCCTGCCAATTAATATCCAGCAAAGTTTATAACAAAAATGTGAACTTGAAAGTATAAACCCGTGGGGAAAAATATTTTCGGTCTTTTCCCAAACTTTTATAATTTTTATACTGTATCTCTTATCTTGCCTTGTAAACATGGGAACAAAACTGAACAATTCATACTTTTACACTTTATACAATCCTTACTTTTATACTTCTAACTGCAAAAGCCTTTAGCGGTAGATAAAAATTAGAAAATGAAGGAAAAACAATCAATATTTCTCAATTGGGTACAGCAAATTATAAAGATGACCTACAAAACACCTCACTCCACCCCTGACCCCAGGGTTGGAATTGTATTGCACTGGCAATTTATCTATACTAGGGCCCCCAATATCTTATAATCCCTCTTCTCTGGATATCCATTAAACAATTATTTACTGAGTGCAAGTATGCACCAGTTACTTTTGTATAAGTTTCCTCTCCCCGTTAAGCAGAGAATAATGTGGTGGCTACAATAGGGTCCTTAATTGTGGGCATCTGGCTAGAAGGGAGAAACCCAAAACTTCTTACATCCATCAATATATTCTCTCCTGCCCTGCCATAGCAGCAATGGGAGAACTGGGAGATGGCGGGAAATGATCTGCACCTAGCAGAAATGTCTAATGTGATAAGGAAAGACTCCACAAGTTCCTACATGATGTTTACCTGCAGACAAAATGGGAGTAATGGAACTGAGTCTTACAATGTACTCACGATGCCCCCAAAGTCTAACTGCATCTTGAGAGTTGATAATCTAATAACCATGCACGGAACAAAGTACAATACTTCCCTTGCTCCTATACTGTTTTACCCTCCATCATTTAGCAACTCTTGGAAACTTCCCCTGCTCAATTTCCTCACTTATTCTGATAAGCAGAGCATTTCAAATGAATCGCCAGTGAAGTAAACCAGTGTCTACTTTCCTGAGAAACGATGCTGTGTCCATTAATCTTTCAGACACTAGTGACACAGTAACAATACTAATGACAACTGGAAAACAGCTCTTCCCCAATGCATTACTGGATATATCAACAGCTTTTTGGCAATGAAACAGCCAAATAGGAAAAGGCCTGGATACTGTGATTAGTCAAACAAGAGCAATGAAAAAAGATGGTGGATAAAAAGTCTAATAAAATATAATTAACAGAATCTTCATTTTTTGCTCAATTACCTTCCGATCATTTATTAAGTTTCAATTAGTAATTACTTGTTTATCTGGTATTGACCATAAGTCAACATTGCCCATTAAGCCAATTGTAATTAAATCTGTGTCTCACAGGCATAATTTCCAAGCAGATATCAACCGGATGAGCCAACTATTACTGTGTAATTGTGCTGACTACATTCTAAGGAGCAATGGTCTCTCCAATAATTTCGGATTTTAGGGAAAGGTCACATAAGGACCACAGAAAGCTATGAAGTTTATGGGCTCATTTGCATGCTCACTCTGAATCCTCTGTAACAGTGGTTCGTTGATAAGGTTCACAATAAGCCTTCTATGACCCTGCCAAAAACCAGATCCTCTCTTTGAGAAAAATGTACCTGTGCATACAAAATGTAGCAAACAATTTCAGGAGGTTAAAAAAAAATGACTTGATGCTTATCCAGGGTCAAGAATGCCTGTTATCATTAGTATAGCCTCCTTCTGAACAAAGTTAAGAATAGAGTTTTAATAGATTTGTGAGCAGGTCAGAGAAAAAGCTGCTGGTGGGAAAATTCAAAGTAAAGATACTGACAATAAAGATGAGAGAGGAGATTCACAGCAATACTCTGAGGCCTAACTACTACAGCACAGAGTGCTTATTCATTCATTTGACAAATATTTATTGCACATTATTTTGAACTAGGTAGGGTGCCAGACGTGATAGTAGATATAGCTACAATCAGATGTAGCTAACAAAGTTCCTGCTCTCATACAGTTTATAAGGACCAGTGGGAAGACAATCAACATCCTGAAAAATAATTATAAAATGAAATATATAATTGGAATGAAGGAAATATACTTTATGAGAGCCTAGAACAAAAGAACCTGGCTTAGACTGAAGGTCCACAAAGGCTTCCCTAAAGTAAGACTGAAGTGAAAGCTAACCAGTAAATAAGTTACCTATGCAGAAATGGGGGTGGGGGATAAAGTTATTACAAATATTTCAGTCCAAGGGAAACATAAGCAAAGATCCTGTGGTAGACACAGTGTGGAGATTAGGGAACTGCACTATGAAATTAGGAAAATGTTGGTTCTCTTATTTTAACAGCTTTCTTCTTACCCTGTTACTTATCTTCTGATAAAAATGATAGTATAGTGTGTACCACCCACCCTATAATATACGTAAGGTACTTAGGAAAATGCCTTGGCACACAGTAAGTGCACACTAATGTTAGTGATGATGAAAATTATAGAGTAGTTGAGAGAACCTGTGTTCTAGTAAAAATACCTAGGTATAGTCAACCCCACAATAAATGTTAGCAGTTCCTACAGCCACCAATTACAAATTTCTAAGGCAAAACATAAACAACTTAGAATATTTTAATAATTGATTGCTCTTCATTTTCATTTATATAAATGTGCTACAAAGACCTATATTTAGATATAGTACAAATACATGTTATCTCTACTTAAGGACTACAATATACTTTACTACTGAGATTATTATTTAACAAACCAACAACTAATTGGTTAATTTTGGGAAAGACTTAAATGAAAGCAAGTTCTTACAATATATATAATTACTATTTTTTTTAATAGAATGATACTCAAAATTGACTCTCTGTTGAGTTCAATTTGATTGAACATCTATTACTTAAATTAAAAAATTGAGCTAGGGAAAAACTGTTCTTTAGAAAGTTTAACAGTCTTCCAGAACAGTTTCAAATTTAGTCTTACTTAACAAGCTGAGGTATAATTCAAAAAGAAAACCTTTGTTTTCACTTCGCCTCTAGGCAAAGTATTATATGAATCCCCAGTAAGGGAGAATCTATCTTTTATGTAGAAGTCTGTTAACATTCAAGAAAATATAGTGAACAAAGGATGTTGGGGCCCTCGAGCCAACAGCCACCCCCAACTGTGTACCCTGAGGGGATTCAGGATGGAGAAAACCAGGATAATGGCCCTAGACAGTTAAGGTGCACATCAAAGGAATAATTTCAGTAAGCCCAAACTCTTGCATCTTCCCATACATAGAAAAGTGCTAAATTCATTAATGAAATGTCTGGTTTTCTTTATTTAACAGTAATCTTTTTATGTTGTGACTACCGGGCTTTTGTTGCAAAAAACTCCTATATATCCTGGTTCCTCCCTTATCTCTTTGGAGCAGTCTCTCAGAGCTATTTAAGAGGCTGCCTCCCGGACTTGGAGTCCTCAGAAAGTCTGCAGAATAATTCTCAAGTTTTGGGTTGTGCATTTTTTTCAGTCGACAATACCCTGCTCTCTCAGATATACTACCCTTGAGTACTGAGCACATTTTTCCTAAAATTAAATATCTACATCTCCTTGTCTGATATTATTCAACAGGTAAGAACTAAGACAAGACACTTAATAACTCTTGTACTACAAAAATGCAACATTACCTGGAAAACTAGTCTTCATTATATCAATTCCAACTTGTAGCTCAGATTCCGCAGCAAGTACAGCATAGTCTCCTTGATGAGAGATGTTAAAGTTGAAATTGGGGTAAGGATTCAATGAGTCTTTCGCAAGAACTGGTTTTCCTTTTGCAGTTCTTTGCAAACGAATATTATTCCAAGGTATATTCAATTTCTCTGCAACTAATTTCCTTATCATCAGACGACCAGCCTGTTAATAAAACATTTGGTAAGTATTGATGTCTATACTAAAGATTTAGGTAACACTGCCTATAACATACAAAGTCTATTTTTGTGGTTTCTAAAATATTCATTTCTTAAAGTTTTTAAAAGTACATAAGTATTAAATACCCTGCTTTAAGATTTAAGAAATGCTTATGAAGACAGACAAGTTAAAGTCCCTCTTCAGCAATTCCCTCCCTCCCCTTAACAAGTAACCAATGTTATCAAGTATGCATCCCTTCAGTCTTTTCTCTAAGTACCCAAAATATGTTCATTTGCTTTTACTATCTATCCATCTATTTATATGAAATCCTACTATATGTACTATTCTACCATGTATAATCTTTCAAATTTCTAAGTGTTGGGGATTATTTCATGTTTGTATATAACCATCTGGCCTGTGCATTTCATACTATCAAGGTACCACAACTTGACTATTCCCCTATTGTTAGATATTTTAGGCTGGCTCTAGTTTTACTATTTAAAAAAAATTCCCCAGTGAGCAACCTTGTTGTACTTACATCTTTGTGCATATGTGCGTGTATTTCTAGTTCACATATACTTATCACTGGGCTCAACAATTAGCAATGCATGACCTATCTTTTTTCACATATACCCCATCCACTCTCTCCCTCCATTAATTATTAAGAAAGAAATGGGGCTTCCCTGGTGGCACAGTGGTTGAGAATCCACCTGCCAACGCAGGGGACATGGGTTCGAGCCCTGGTCCGGGAAGATCCCACATGCCGCAGAGCAACTAAGCCTGTGTGCCACAAATACTGAGCCGGCGCTCTAGAGCCCACGAGCCACTACTACTGAACCCACGTGCCACAACTACTGAAGCCCGCGCACCTAGAGCCCGTGCTCTGCAACAACAGAAGCCACTGCAATGAGAAGCCCGCACACAGCAACGAAGAGTAGTCCCCCCTCGCCGCCACTAGAGAAAGCCCGCATGCAGCAACGAAGACCCAACGCGGCCAAAAATAAATAAATTAAATAAATAAATTTTAAAAATATATATTAAAAAAAGAAAGAAATGACTAAAATCACACAAAAATACCTAAGGGTATAACAAAGCAAATAATATTTTGAAAAATCTTTCAAGTTTTTTTCCCTTCAGTTCTAAACAATGACTTTTAAATACTGCACGACTTTGAATTTCACAATTTCTTACAAATTACAGAAAGTATAAAAATATTCACCAATATGCCTTCAAAAATCAATCAGCCCACATTTCAAACGAAAAAGTGCTTTGATAGAGGAACATTTTCAAGGTAACAGTCTTTGATGGTAATTAGAAGCTGTTTCAAACTGCGCTATATACACAGAAGTCGTTTTGAAACCCGTTTCCATTTGTTGCTAAAAATACGTAAGTAAAATAAACAATTATATCGAAAGTACTGTTTCCCAAGCTATTTAGTCAGAAAGGTATGCCTAGGACTGCATCCTTCCTTGACTTCAGTTTCACTGGTAAAAGGAGGCTGGACTCTTCCAGTTCCACGGCGTTCAAGGCTAGTCACACTGTCAATATTTCTTAGGGCCTATCACGTGCAGGAGAATGGAGAATGGTAGAATACTTAACAGGCTAAGAATGTGCTATGGGCCCAAGCAAGGAAAAATAAATTTTGGTAACTTAAAAATAAGAAAAAACCCATTGTGGGGGAAAAAACTACTTTGTAGGCCTTCTCAACACCTATTTTAGGGTTTAGCACGATCTCAATTTTCAATACAACGGGGGAGGGGCTAATTTTTACAACGGCCGAGGCCTCCGAGACTACAAAGACGGTGGAGACCAGGCCGCGCACACACCGGAGAGTCAGCAGCACCTACCACTCTCGCCCTGGGGCGGCCACAAGCTGGCGCCGACGCTAGCGTGGGAGAGGGGAGTCTCTACAGCCCGGCCCACCATCCCCAACATCTGCTTCCTCGGCCCTCAATACGAAAGATCTGTAGTACCAAAGCTGCCTTCGCGTCGCGTGCAAAGACGAACTGGCCAATGCGCTCCTTCTCCTCGGGCTGGATCGATCGCACCGCGAGCAGCCATTCGGCTCGGCTCGGCAGCCAAGCGCCACAGGAAAAGGCCCAGCGCACGCCCTCCATTGCTGGCACCAAGCAGAATCGCTTAGCGGGGAAAACCATACACTGAAAACCTCACCGCCACCTCGGGATTGATGGCGCTGACGCTAAACGTGCCCCACCCACTTCCTCCCGGCGCCCGTGCGGAGGGGGCGGAGCGTCGCGCTACGTCAACTGCACGTTGCTCACCGAGAGTCCTCACTTCCCCGCCACAGATTCTGCCACCTCCTCCCCCCGGGAGCGGAAGTGTAGACCCTCCTCTGCGCTTTGCGGCAACGCGTGATCGTCACGTGGGGCGGGGCTTCGGAGGCGAGCGAAGGGAGGGACAAAGGCCAAGAGCGTATAGAACGCCACTCACACTTGGAGAAGAGATTAACGGGACAGAGGTGCAAGCCAATCGCAGTCAGGCTTGTGGAGGCAGAGACTGGGGTGGAGACTTCGGAGACTGCAGTTCCAGGTGGGTGATTTCTGAGCTGTGAGGGAGGAGTGGGACGGTAGCGTCTTATTCCTGGGGACCAGGATCGGCCCCTGTTATCCACAGAAAAGAGAATTTTCTTGGCTTCGGCTACCAATGCCGCTCCTTCGTGTTCCAGGGCGGGAGAGGTTTCTGGTGGCAGGAAGGGGACTGCATGGTGCCCTCAAGAGTTGTGTTTCCCGCGGCCCTGAGTTGCCTTCCTCCCCCCCGTCCCCTTAGGCCGAAAGTCATCTAGACACTCCAACCCTAGCAGCCGACCCTGAAACCTGCCTTCTAAGGCTGGGGCAAAGACTCTGCATTGCCTCCAGTGCAGGGCGCGGACCCTGCCTGAATCCAAGGCTGCTACACAGCTAACTGTGTTGAGGCCATAAAGTGACCCAGGTGCGGTTTTTGTGTCTGCCAAGCCTGGGCCAGAGCCCTAGGGAGAAAACTGAGGATTCTGTTGTTGAGGCACCGGTGGTCCCATTGTTATCAGAGGTCTTTGCTCTGAAAGCAACAGAACCAAGTTGCATAATTTCAGGAGCCCTTCATAGTTAACTCTGTGCCTTTGCTCAGTTATTTGCTTGTGATCAAAGATCCTTGCGGGTTTTGGTCCAGGGAAAAGTTGATCTCTGTAGATGAATTTAAATGCCTAACTTAGTGGTAGATTAAATGCGACACTGGGATTCAGCCGATTCCCTTCTTCCTTTGGCTGCCAGGGAATGTTAACTAAAAGTCAGCAGTAGTAATTAACACTGTTACCTGCGGCTTATTTCCATCCTCTTTAAGATAGGTTTTATTCTGTTTTCATCTATATTTGTTTCTGTTAACTTTTCGTGATATCATCATTCCCCTCCAATCATTTGCAAGTAAATGGGATCTTGAACACACACAAACACAAATCCTCAAAGGGATGTAAAATGAAGTAGTGGCTTCATACCTCAGTTTAGCTAATACTATGTGTCAGGTGCTATATCTGCTTACAATCTGGCAAAGAAGATAAGATATGTACAAAAAACTAAGTAAGAGAAAATGTAAAGATATGTAAAGTATAAAGTACTGTTACCCATACCAGCAATGATTGTAAGTCATTTGTCCGATTTTAACTTTATGTATCTAAGCACCATATTAACACTTTTCCATTCTTGTCTTTTTGAACTGACTTTTACAATTTTGGTATACTTATTTTTCTATTTCTAAAAACACTTCTATGTCCATTATATCCCATGCTCTCCTATGCAGTAATTTTTACTGATGGAGAAACAGATGAGAAAGAGAATTTGTAGAATTATTTAAACTCAGATTTAAGAACTATGGTCCACTCTTTTACCTTTCAGCTAAGCTCTGTGTATTCAATGTATAGAGCCTAATAAAGGTAGGTAATGTAGTGGTTATTTGTTCTTGTTTTCTCTACTCAGAATGTTCTCTTCTCCTCCCATCAGCACGTTCCTTGTTCCTCTTTGTCATTCAGATCTCAGCTCAAATGTCATACCAAAGAGAATGTCTCCACAGAACATGTGTAAAAAGCTCACTCTTCCTACTCCCATCCCCCAGCCCTGAGCCTAGTACCCTAGTGGACATTCTTTATAGGTTTGTTTAATCCCCTTCCCTGTCTACTTTTTAAATTCTTACTTGTCCATCAGGGCTTAGCTCAAACCTTACTTTTCCTAAGGGACTACCACAGAGTGCTTAAAAATATATATATTGTCTATATAATTCATTTGGCAATTATTCTAGTACTGCCTTATTGGCCTGAATTATTTATATGTGGGTTATCTTGCAAATTAGAATGTAACTGCTCAAGGGGGAGTTCATGTGTACCTTGCCTTTTACAAATAGTATACTTCAGCAAATGTTTTTGTTGAACTTTTAGAATAGATTTTACTCTTCATGAGCTAATACTGATATTTATATTCTGTCTACTTCCTCCCCTTTTTTCTTGAGGTAGTATAAAGTGTGCAGTTAATAGCTTGCCTAACTATATTCAATAAACCCAAAAATGTATTATAGTATTTTTTATTGCATTGGTTATGGGGAAAAAGGACTAAAGTGATAGCTCAGCAAGCTTGTAGTAGTCATCTTTCCATATCCTGATCCGTGGCTTCTTAGGATTCTGAGAGACTTGTGTTCTATTTTCAGTTCTATCACCAATTATCTATGTGACTTTGGGTAAATCACATAACCTCTCCCAGGTATCAGTTTCAATGGAAAAGCATCAAATGAGATCATCTCTAAGATTTGGTGATTTTTTTTGTAGGTAATGTTCATTAGCTTTTTATTCTATTGCAAAACCTTGATTTCCCCTTTTCCTTTAATTCCTGTATCTGTTCTATCTCAAAGTTCTATTGGTTCTACTACTAAAATAGAGCTAAAATCTATTTCTCTCCATCTCCAGTCTCTAGTCTAAACCACCATATTTCTCACCTGAAATACTGATTGGTTTTCTATCTTGCTCAAGAAAGGGAAACATTCTCTTGCTATGTCTGTACTCCATGCCGTAAGCACTCCTGAAACAACCTGTCTTCAGAGCTAAGTCTAGAAGTCCATGCTCTTAATCACAGTGCTATAGGCCTCCTTAACTAGACTGAGAAGGAGATAAGAAACTTGGAAAGTGTTGTGGCACAGAAAAGAATGGGGAACTAGTTAACAGTGTGAATACTTCTGAGAGGTTAATTAGATGAGGGGAGTGAAGTTAGCATTTGACTACAAGATGGTAGTGTGGTGACATTGACATGAGCAATTTTATTTATTTATTTTTCTTTGATTAATTATTTTATTCATTTATTTTATTGAAGTATACTTGATTTATAAAATTTCAGGTGTACAGCAAAGTGATTCAGTTTTATATATATATATATATATATATATATATAATATACTTTTCAAACAAGACATTGAATACAGCTCCCTGTGCTATACAGTAAGTCCTTGTTGTTTATTGTATATATAGCAATGTGTATATTTTAATCCCAAATTCTCAATTTATCTCTCCCCCCCTTTCCCTTTTGGTAACCATCAGTTTGTTTTCCATGTCTGTGAGCCTATTTCTGTTTTTTAAATAAGTTCATTTGTATCATTTTTTAGATTCCACATATAAGTGATATCATATGATATTTATCTTTCTGTGTCTGACTTACTTCACTTAGATGATAATCTCTAGGTCCATCCATGTTGCTGCAAATGGCATTATTTCATTCTTTTTTATGGCTGATAATATTCCATTATATATATGTATACACACACACACACACACACACACACACACACACACACACACTACATCTTCTTTATCCATTCATCTGCCAATGGACAGTTAGGTTGCTTCCATGTGTTGGCTATTGTAAATAGTGCTGCTGTGAACATAAGGGTGCATGTATCTCTTCTAATTAGAGTTTTTGTCTTTCCTGGATATAAGCCCAGGAATGGGATTGCTAGATCATATGGTGATTCTATTTTTAGTTTTTTAAGGAACCTTCACACTGTTCTCCATAGTGGCTGCACCAGTTTATATTGCCACCAACAGTGTAGAAGGATTCCCTTTTCTCCATACCCTCTCTAGCATTTATTATTTGTAGATTTTTTGATGATGACCGTTCTGACAGGTGTTTTGATTTGCATTTCTCTAATAACTAGCTATGTTGAACATCTTTTCATGTGCCTATTGGCTATCTGTATGTCTTCTTTGGAGAAATGTCTATTTAGGTTTTCTGCCCATTTTATGTTTGGTTTTTTTTTGATATTGTGTTGTATAAGCTGTTTGTATATTTTGGAAATTAAGCCTTTGTTTGCATCATTTACAAATATTTTCTCCCATTCTGTAGGTTGTCTTTTTTATGGTTTCTTTTGCTGTGCAAAAGCTTTTAAGTTTAATTAGATCCCATTTGTTTATTTTTGCTTTTGTTTCCATTACTCTAGGGGAGAGATCAAAAAAAATATTTCTGTGACTTATGTCAAAGAGTGTTCTGCCTATGTTTTCCTCTAGGAGTTTTACATTTAGGTATCTCGTTTTACATTTAGGTCTTTAATCCATTTTGAGTTTATTTTTGCATATGGTGTTAGAGAATGTTCTAATTTTATTCTTTTACATGTAGCTGTACAGTTTTCTTAGCACCACTTATTGAAGAGACTGTCTTTTCTCCACTGTGTATTCTTGCCTCCTTCATTGTAGATTGATTGACTGTAAGTGTATGGGTTTATTTCTGGGCTTTCTAACCTGTCCCATTTATCTATGTGTCTGTTTTTGTGCCAGTACCATACTGTTTTGATTACTGTAGCCTTGTAATATAGTCTGAAGTCAGGTAGTGTGATTTCTCCAGCTCTGTTCTTCTTTCTCAAGATTGTTTTGGCTATTTGAGGTCTTTTGTATTCCATGCAAATTAAAAAAATTTTTGTTCCAGTGATATGAGCAATTTGAACAGAGTGAAAAAGAGGAGATTGATTGTAGTGGGTTGCAATGATAACTGGTGGCAAAGTTACTGCAGACAGTTCTTTAAAGAAGTTTTTCTGGGAGTAAAAAAAATAGGATGGTAGCTAGAGGAGAGTAAAAGTTCAAAGGATAGATTTTTGCTTGATATTTATTTAAAGATGGGGGATACTAAAATTTGTACACTGATCGAAAATGTTCAATAGAGTGGGAGAAATTGTGGATGTAGGAGTTTGTTGGTGTGATCACCACTCTAAAGTGTACTCCAGAGTGGAGGACCTTGTCTCTATTGTTTTTGACTGTATGCCCAATATCTGGAATAGTGCTTACTACAATAATAGTTGCTTCATAAATTTTCTATTATTTGTTGAATAAATGAATGACTTGGACTCTATTTATCTTACCTTCTCTCAATTCATTATTCACACATCAGCCAGAAAGATTATTTTAAAAAATAAATCAAATCATGTCACTGTCTAGTTCAGTCTTCCATAATTCCAGTTGCACTTAGAACAAAATTCCAGTTCCTTGTGGCCTATAGGATCCTGCATGAGGTAGCACCAGCCTTCTGTAACCCTATCTCCCCAACATTCTTGCTCTCATTAAGTATACTCCAGCAATGCTGGTCTTCTTTCATATCCTAAAACTGAAGGACCCTTTCCCACTTTAGGGCTTTATACATGATTTCTCTCACCAACCCCTTACCTTGTCGTCATTCGGGTGTCAGCTTAAATGACACCTTCTCAGAAAGGCTCTTCCTAATATTGTAGTGGATGAGAGCATGAGCTCTGGAGCCAGAGTGTCTGGGTTTACATCCCATCTCCTTGCTTACTTGCTATCCATTATTATCTTTAGGGTTTTGTTCCAAGGTACTGAAAACCCATTCTTCACATTTTAATTCACATACACATGTAATGACAAATATGTCATGATTGCTGCCTGTCAAAAGTGATTTTAAGGTATCTATCAATTTCAGATATCTTAAGCCTCATTTTCCCTGTATATAAAATAGGGACAATAGTATTATCTATTTTATAGTAGTTGTTTTGAAAATTAAAGAGTGTGTAAAGCATGTGGTACAGAGCCTGGCACAGAGTAAGCACTACATAAGTGTTCACTATTAACATTGTCATTATCTGAAGTTGGATACCACCCACTGTTCATTTTTATATCTATTTCCCAGTTGTTTCTTCACAGTATTTATTGCAGTTTATAATTTGACAGTTTTCTTTTCTAGATACTAAACATCAGGAAAGGAGGGATCATGTCTGCCTTTATTCTCCATGCTCTCTCTAGTGCCTAATTCAGTACCTGGCATATAGTTAGCACTCTGTAATAAATATTGAATAGAATAGGCCAGAAAACATGCTCTATATTGAAACATCAGTGACCAAACTAATATCAGTGGAAGACCCAATGAAATCAAAGCCCACATCAGTCACAGCACAGCTTTAGTTTAATATTCCACTTCTATCAAGTTGCATATGCTCTTTTGTCATTACTTAATATCAAAGGCTTGGTTCTTAGACTTGATTCTTGTACTTTTATTGAATAATTTTTTAAATCAAATTTTAATGGAACACATTAAAAGAAAAAACAAGAGAATAGTTTTGAAAATTGATTAAATGTTTTTGGCAGGAAGGTATTTCGTTGAAGCTGAGATGCATTCTTATAAAATACAAGACTGTTTTTTGTGCTACTAAGAAAGAAGAAAAGTGCCGTTTAAACGATGACACAGCTTTCCATGACTTGGAATTTTTCGTACTTATGGAAAGCCCTTTTTAAAAAAAAATCATCAACCTTGTACACACATTAAAAAAAAGTAAGCAAAATCAATTACCTGAGATGCTCACATTCAGAATCTAACTCTTCTAATTCACCTTCAACTCAGCATCTCAGTGTCCATGTTTTTCTACATAATATTGTTCTCTGTTATCAGGAGCATTAATGATGTATCATTTCTTAAATGAGTGTCCATTTTTATCTTTAGGGTTTTCTTCAAAGACACTGATACACATCCTTCATATTTTGATGCACATACACATGTGATGACAAATATGAGTGCTATTTATCTAAAGTGATTATAAGATACCTATCTATCAATTTCAGATATGTTAAGTTTGAAAGAATGTGTCTTAAAATTAGTGAAATGTTGAATTTACTGAATATTTTGGAGGAAAAAAATTGCCTTACAAATCTTTTACCAAGATTTAAGAATTGTTTAACAATTAATAATGTTATTGGCAAAGTATATGTTATTACTGATTTTAACCATTAATATTTTATATACCATTTGACAACGTTAATTTAACATCAGTATCATTTAAGCATCACAACAGTACAATGTAATTGGCGTGTCCACTTTGCAGATGAGGAAGCCAAAGCCTAAAAGAGCCTCAGTAGGGGTCACTACTAAGTGATGGATCATCTAAGACCCTGTTCCTTCAGCTCTCAATCCCAGGTTCTTTGCCATTTGCAAAATATATAAGTACAGACTTACTCAAACCCAATTTAAGAAATGAAAGTTTCAGCTTCTTGGATTTGTCATTCTGTGTAGAGTATACATGGCAGGCTTTAACTTTTAACAACATTTATAAAAGTGAATAGCTGTGTATGATCCTAATACATTTGAGAATACTTGAAAATTTCTAGTAAAGTTTGCTTTTTGTGACTATCTTTGTAGAAGAATTTCTTTATACTTATATCATTGTGATTAATTTTTATTCATGAACAGTGAGACTGAATAATTGACTTAATCCAACACAGATCCAAATTACATTCATATTTTTAATGACAATGAACTTAATATAAAAAATTTGTGGTTGAGTTTTTTAAGTTGATGTTCTCAAGACCTATGCCACTACGAAGAAATATAGTTTTTATCCTTTTGAAAATCTCAGGTTTGGATACCTTTTAGCTGTTTTGTTTTACATTCAACTTATTTTTAAAAACTGAGGAACCACCAAAAATAAAAGGAAATTTTCTTTGAATGTTCTAAGTGGGTTTTTTTTTTTTTTTTTTTTTTTTGTGGTATGCGGGCCTCCCTCTGTTGTGGCCTCTCCCGTTGCGGGGCACAGGCTCCGGATTCGCAGGCTCAGCGGCCATGGCTCACGGGCCCAGCCGCTCCGCGGCATGTGGGATCCTCCCAGACCGGGGCGCGAACCCGGTTCCCTTGCATTGGCAGGCGGACGCGCAACCACTGCGCCACGAGGGAAGCCCGTTCTAAGTGTTTTGAACAAGAACAAAACTGTAATGTCAAAGTAGTTTCTGATTTGAATTTATATTATCGTCTTTTTCTTTTAATTTTTATTTTGAAATAATTACAGATAAACAGGAAGTTACAAAAATAGTACAGAGAGATCACATGTATCCTTCACCCAATGTCCCCAGTGGTTATATCTTACATAATTATTGTCCAAATTCAAAACCAGGAATTTAACATTGATACCGTGTGTGTATAATTCCATGTCATTTTATCACCTGTGTAGAGTCCTGTAACTGTTGCCATAGTCAAGTCTCCTTTGTGCATATCCACCTCCCCCAACTCCCCACAACAAAGTCCTCAATCCCTGGAAACCACTACTTTATTTTTCATGCCTATAATTTTGTCATTTCAAGAATATTATAGAAATGGAATCAAACAATATGTGACCTTTAGAGATTGAGTTTTTTCACTCATGATAATGTCCTTGTAATCCATCTAAGCTGTTGTGTGTATAGTAGTTTGTTCCTTTTTAATGGTGAGTTATACTTCATGGTAAGAATGTACCACAGTCTGTATACTCATTCATTTACTGAACAACATTTTGGTTGTTTCCAGTTTTTGACTATATAAATAAAGCTGCTATGAAAAGTTATGTACAGGTTTTTAAGCCCACATAAGTTTTTGTTTCTCTAGGATAAATGCCCAGGTCTATGGTTATTGGGTAGTTTGTTATATGTTTAGCTCCCCACCCTCCAGTTTTATTGAGATATATTGATATATAACATTGTATTTTTGGTGTACATGATTTGATATATGTATGTATTGCTAAATGATTACCACAATAAGTTTAGTTAACATCCATCACCTACAGTTACAGTTTTTTTCTGATTTGAACTTGTAAGATCTACTCTCTTAGCAACTTTCAAATATTCAATACAATTTTGTTAAGTATAGTCATCATGCTGAATGTTACATTTACAGAACTTATTTATCTTATAACTGGAAATTTGTACATTTTGACCCCATTTACGCAGTTCTCCCTCCACACACACACCCCCACCTCTGGCTAACACCAATTTGTTCTATGTTTCTATGACTTTGGGTTTTTAGATCCCACATATAAGTTGACATCTTACAGTATTTGTCTTTCTCTGTCTGACTTAACATAATGCCCTCAAGGTCAATACATGTTGTCACAACTGGCAAGATTCCTTCTTTTTTATGACTGAATAATTTTCCTCTGTGTGTGTGTGTTTGTGTGTGTGTGTGTATCATATTTTCTTTATCCATTCATTTACCCATGGATGTTTAAGTTGTTTCCATGTCTTGGCTATTGTAAGTAATTCTGCAGTGAAATGGGGGTACAGATATCTGTTCAGGATAGTGATTTGATTTCTGTTGGATGTATACCCAGAAGTTGAATTGCTGGATCATATGGTACTTCTATCTTTAAGTTTTTGAGGAAGCTGTGTACTATTTTCTATATTGTCTATACCAATTTACATTCACAACAAATGTATACAAAAGTTTCTTTTCTCCACATCCCCAACAGCACTTGTTATTGCTTGTCTTTTTGATAGTAGCCATGCTGACAATTGTGAGGTGATATATTGGGGTTTTGATTAGCATTTCCCTGTTGATTAGTGATGTTGAGTACCTTTTCATGTACCTGTTGGCCATTTGAATATCTTTTTTGAAAATATGTCTGAGTCCTTTGCCCACTTTTAATTGTATTATTTGGAGTTTTTTTGCTATTGAGTTGTGTGAGTTTGTTATACATTTTGGAAATTGACACTTTATCAGATGTGTGGTTTCAGAGTATTTTCTCCCATTCTATAGGTTGCCTTTTCATTTTGTTGTTTCATTTACTGTACAGAAGCTTATTAGTTTGCTGTAGTCCCACTTGTTTATTTTTGTTTTTGTTGCTTATGTTTTAGGTGTCATATCCAAAAAAATCATTGCTATTACCATTGTCAAGGAGCTTATTCTCTATTTTTTCTTTCGGGAGTTTTATGGTGTCAGGTTTTACATTTAAGTCTTTAATCAATTTTGAGTTAATTTTTGTGGATATTGTGAAATAGGGATCTAGTTTCATTCTTTTGCACATGAATATACATTTATCCCAACACCATTTATTGAAGAAACTGTCTTTTTACCATTGAGTTTGTGGCTTCCTTGTCAAACATTAGTTGAACATATATGTGTGTGAGTCTACTTTTGGGCTCTTGTTTCTTTCCCACTAGTCTATGTGTCTGTTTTTGTGCCAGTACAAAACTGTTTTGATTACTATAGCTTTGTAATAGAGTTTAAAATCAGGAAGCTTTGCTCTTTCTCAGGATTATTTTGGCTATTTGGCATCTATGGTAGTTCCATATGAAGTGTAGGATTTTTTTTTCTATTTTTGTGAGAAATGCCTTGGAAATCTTGATAGGGATTGTATTGAATCTATAGATGGCTTTGTGTAGAACAGACATTTTAATAATATTAATTCTTCCAGTCCACGAACATGAGTTGTCTTTCCATTTATTTGTGTCTTCTTCATTTTCTTTCATTAGTGTCTCGTAGTTTTCAGTGTGTAAGTTTTTCACCTACTTGGTTAAATTGACTGAAGTATTTTATTGTTATTGATGCTATTGTAAATGGGTTGTTTTCTTTATTTACTTCTTAGTTAATTTGTTGTTAGCATGTAGAAATCTGATTTTTGTATGTTGATGTTGTGTCCTGTAACTTTACTGAATTGATTAGTGCTAACATTTCTGTGGAGTCTTTAGAATTTTCTATATATAAAATCATGTCATCTGCAAACAAAGACAGTTTTACTTCTTCCATTCTGAATCTGATGCCTTTTATTTGTTTTTCTTGCCTGATTACTCTGGCTAGAACTTCCAGTACTATGTGAGAGTGGGTACCCTTATCCTGGTAGTGACATTAGAGGAAAAGCTTTTCAGCCTTTCACCACTGAGTATATTGTTAGCTATGGGCTTGTCATATATGGCCTTTATTATGTTGAGGTACTTTCCTTCTATGCCCAGTTCATTGATAATTTTTATCGTGAATGGGTGTTAATTTTTCAAATGTGTTTTCTGTATCTACTGAGATGATCATATGATTTTTATCTGACTGTTAATTTAATGAATCACATTTATTGATTTGCATATGTTGAACCATTCTTGCATCCCAGGGATGAATCATGGGATATGATCTTTTTATTGTGCTGTTGAATTTGGTTTGCTAGTATTTTGTTGAGAATTTTTGCATCTGTATTCATCAGGGATGTTGGTCTGTAGTTTTTTGGGGTTTTTTTTGTAATGGCCTTATTTGGCTTTGTTACCACAGTCATGTTGGTCTCATAAAATGTGTTCAGGAGTATTCCCTCCTCTTCATTTTTTTTGGAAGAGTTTGAGAAGAATTGGCTTTAATTCTTCTTCAAGTGTTTGGTAACTTTCACCCATCAATCCATCTGGTTCTGGACTTTTCTTCATTGGGAATTTTCTTTTGATTACTGATTTATTCTTAGAGAAATTGGACTATTCAGATTTTCTATTTTTTCATGATTCAGACTTGGTAGGTGTATGTTTCCAGGAATTTATCCATTTCTTCTGGGTTGTCCAGTTAGTTGGCATATAATTACTCATGGTAATTTCTTATGATCCTTTGTATTTCTGTGGTATCAGTTGTAATGTCTCCTCTTTTACTTATACTTTTATTTATTTAGGTTCTCACTCTCTCTCTCTTTCTCTGTCTCTCTCTCTGTCTCTCTCCCCTCCCCCTGGGTTAGTCAAAGTAAAGCCTTGTCAATTTTGTATATTTTTTTCAAAGAACCAACTCTTAGTTTTGTCATCCTGTTTTCTATTTATTCATTTCTGTTCTAATCTTTATTATTTCCTTACTTCTGCTAACTTTGGGCTTATTTTATTTTTCTAGTTCCTTGAAATATAAAATTAGGTTGTTTATTTGAAGTCTTTCTTTTTTCTTGATATATGTGTATATTGCTATAAACTTCCCTCTTAGAATTGTTTTTGCTCCACCCCATAAGGTTTGGTATGTTGTATTTACATTTTCACTTGTCTCAAGATACTTTTTAAATTTTCTTTTTAATTTTTTCTCTGATGCATTGGTTGTTCAGGAGTGTGTTGTTTAATTTCCATATATTTGCCAATTATCAAGGTTTCCTCCTGATATTGATTTACAGTTTCATATGATTGTGGCCAGGAAACATAGTTGGTTTGATTTCAGTCTTCTTAAATTTTCTGGGACTTATTTTGTGGCCTAACGTATATTCTAGCCTAGAAAATGTTCTGTGTGCACTTGGTAAGAATGAGTATTCTGCTGTTGCTGAGACTTATTTTGTGGACTAACATGTATTCTAGCCTAGAAAATGTTCTGTGTGCACTTGGTAAGAATGAGTATTCTGCTGTTGCTGGATGGAATGTTTGTATATGTCTATTAGGGTCATTTGGTCTATAATGTTGTTCAAATATGCTGTTTCCTTATTGATTTTCTGGGTTATCTGTCCATTGTTGAGAGTGGCTGTTAAAGTCCCCAACTATTACTGTATTCCTATTTATTTCTTCTGTTAGTTCTGTTAGTATTTTTTAAAATATATATTTAGATACTCTGATGTTGGTTGCATAAATATTTACAACTGTTATATCTTCTTGATGGATTGACCCCATTTTCATTATATAATGCCCTTTGTCTCTTTTGACCATTTTTAGCTGAACTTCTCTTTTGTCTGATACAAATATAGCTATCTCTGCTTTCTTTTGATTACCATTTGCTTAAAATAGCTTTACCTGTTCCTTCACTCTGTCTATGTGTGTCTTTAAAACTAAAGTGAATCTTTTGTAGTCAGCTTACGGTTGGATTTTTGTTTTTTAAATCCATTCATTCATTCTGTCTTTTGATTGATGAATTTAATCCATTCACATTTAAAGTAATTATTAATAGTAAAGACTTTTATTGGCATTTTTTTTTTTTGGTGGTATGCGGGCCTTCCTCTGTTGTGGCCTCTCCCGTTGCGGAGCACAGGCTCCGGACGCGCAGGCTCAGCGGCCATGGCTCACGGGCCCAGCCGCTCCGCGGCATGTGGGATCCTCCCAGACCGGGGCGCGAACCCGGTTCCCCTGCATTGGCAGGCGGACGCACAACCACTGTGCCACCAGGGAAGCCCTTGGCATTTTGTTAATAGTGTTCTGACTTCTTTTTTTACCTTTCTGTCTTCTTTGCGACTTGATGACTTTTTGTAGTGGTATTCTTTGACTCCTTTATCATAATTGTTTGTATAACTGCTAAAGGTTTTTTTTCTTTCTGGTTACTATGAGGCTTACATAAAATTTCTCATGTTTTTAACATCCTGTTTTAATTTGATAACATTTTGATAGCATACATAAACTTTACATTTTTACTTTTCCCCCTTTTCCATTTTGTTATTGATGTTTTAGTTAATATATTTTATATTGTACATCAAATACATTATTGTAGTTATGATTACTTCATGTTTATTTTTTAACTTTTAGAGTTATAAGTGAATTATATACCACCATTACAATATTAGAGAATCTCACTTTGTATATTTACCACTGCTAGTTAGTTTTACACTTACATTCATGTTTTTTTTATTATGTGAATTAGCATCCTTTTATTTCTGCTTGAAGAACTCCCTTTAGTATTTCTTTTAAGGCAGATCTAGTAGTGATGAGCTCCCTCAGTTTTTGTTTGGGAAAGTCTTTATCTCATTCATTTCTGAAAGACTGCTTTGCCAGTTACAGTATTCTTAATTGACAGGCTTTTTTTCTTTCAATATTTTGAATACATCACCCCATTCTCTCCAGGGCTACAACGTTTCTGTTGAGAAATCTGCCTGTAGTCTATGGGGATGGTCCCTTGTATATGATGTGTTGCTCTTCTGCTCCTGTTAGAATTCTTTCTTGTCTGACTTTTGACAATGTAATTACAATGTGTCTCTAGTTCTTTTGGGGTACAATCTGTTTGGTCCCCTTTGGGACTCGTGACTGTGGATGTCCATTTCTCTCCCCAGGTTTGTACAGTTTTCAGCCATTCTTGCTTTAAAAATATTTTCTGTCCTTTTCTCTTTTCTTCTTCTAGGATTCCCATAATGCAAATATTATTCTTTTGATGGTGTCCTGTGGCTCTTATAGGCTTTTTTCACTCTTTTGAATTTTTTTTTCTCCTCCAACTGGATAATTTTAAATGCCTTATCTTCTAGTTCATTGATTCCTTCTTCTGCTTGACCAAGTCTGATGTTAAATCTCTCCATTGAATTCTTCAGATCAGTTATTGTGTTCTTCAACTCTAGGATTTCGGGGTTTTCTTTTTTCTTTTTTTTTTAACATCTTTATTGGGGTATAACTCTTTTACAATCGTGTGTTAGTTTCTCCTTTACAACAAAGTGAATCAGTTATACATGTACATATGTTCCCATATCTCTTCCCTCTTGCGTCTCCCTCCCTCCCACCCTCCCTATCCCACCCCTCTAGGTGGTCACAAAGCACAGAGCTGATCTCCCTGTGCTATGCGGCTGCTTCCCACTAGCTATCTATTTTACATTTGGTAGTGTATATATGTCCATGCCACTCTCTCACTTCGTCACAGCAGACCCTTCCCCCTACCCATATCCTCAAGTCCATTCTCTAGTAGGTCTGTGTTTTATTCCTGTCCTAGCACTAATCTCTTCATAACACTTTTTTTTCTTAGATTCCATATATATGTGTTAGCATACGGTATTTGTTTTTCTCTTTCTGACTTCACTCTGTCTGTCTGACAGACTCCAGATCCACCTCATTACAAATAACTCAGTTTCATTTCTTTTTATGGCTGAGTAATATTCCATTGTATATATGTGCCACATCTTCTTTGTCCATTCATCTGTTGATGGACACTTAGGTTGCTTCCATGTCCTGGCTATTGTAAATAGAGCTGCAATGAACATTTTGGTACATGACCCTTTTTGAATTATGGTTTTCTCAGGGTATATGCCCAGTAGTGGGATTGCGGGGTCGTATGGTAGTTCTATTTGTAGTTTTTTAAGGAACCTCCATACTGTTCTCCATAGTGGCTGTATCAATTTACATTCCCACCAGCAGTGCAAGAGGGTTCCCTTTTCTCCACACCCTCTCCAGCATTTATTATTTCTAGAGTTTTTGATGATGGCCAATCTGACCGGTGTGAGATGATATCTCATTGTAGTTTTGATTTGCATTTCTCTAATAATTAGTGATGTTGAGCA
>NC_041229.1:26552818-26553665 GCF_002837175.3 Physeter macrocephalus
TAGCATCCTTAGGATTCTCTATGTATAGTATCATGTCATCTGCAAACAGTGACAGCTTTACTTCTTCTTTTCCAATTTGGATTCCTTTTCTTTCTTTTTCTTCTCTGATTGCTGTGGCTAGAACTTTCAAAACTATGTTGAATAAGAGTGCTGAGAGTGGGCAACCTTGTCTTGTTCCTTATCTTAGTGGAAATGGTTTCAGTTTTTCACCATTGAGAATGATGCTGACTGTGGGTTAGTCATATATGGCCTTTAATATGTTGAGGAGAGTTCCCTCTATGCCTACTTTCTGCAGGGTTTTTATTATAAATGGGTGTTGAATTTTGTCAGAAGCTTTCTCTGCATCTACTGCCTGTATGGGACTTTCTGTGCTTCCTGGACTTGATTGACTATTTCCTTTCCTATATTAAGGGAGTTTTCAACTATAATCTCTTCAAATATATTTTCTCAGTCCATTTCTTTTTCTCTTCTTCTTCTGGGACCCCTATAATTCAAATGTTGGTGCGTTTAATGTTGTCCCAGAGGTCTCTGAGACTGTCCTCAATTCTTTTCATTCTTTTTTCTTTATTCTGCTCTGCAGTAGTTATTTCCACTATTTTATCTTCAAGGTCACTTATCCGTTCTTCTGCCTTAGTTATTCTGCTATTTAACCCATCTAGAGTATCTTTAATTTCATTTATTGTGTTGCTCATCGTTGCTTGCTTCCTCTTTATTTCTTCTAGGTCCTTGTTAAATGTTTCTTGCAATTTGTCTATTCTAATTCCAAGATTTTGGATCATCTTTACTATCAATATTCTGAATTCTTTTTCAGGTAGACTGCCTATTTCCTCTTCATTTGTTAGGTCTG
>NC_041229.1:26553986-26554641 GCF_002837175.3 Physeter macrocephalus
CCGTTGTTTTTGGTGTCTGTCCCCAGTGGCTAAGGTTGGATTAGTGGGTTGAGTAGGTTTCCTGGTTGGGGGGACTAGTGCCTGTGTTCTGGTGGATGAGGCTGGATCTTGTCTTTCTGGTGGGCAGGTCAACGTCTGGTGGTGTGTTTGGGGATGTTGGTAGCCTTATTATGATTTTAGGCAGCCTCTCTGCTAATGGATGGGGCTGTAGTCCTGTCTTGCTATTTGTTGGGCATAGGGTGTCCAGCACTGCACGTTGCTGGTCGTTGAGTGAAGCTGGGTCTTGGTGTTGAGATGGAGATCTCTGGGAGATTTTCGCCATTTGATATTGCGTGGAACTGGGAGGTCTCTTGTGGGCCAGTGTCCTGAGGTTGGTTCTCCCACCTCAGAGACACAGCCCTGACGCCTGGCTGGAGCGCCAAGAGCCTTTAATCCACACGGCTCAAAATAAAAGGGAGAAAAAATAGAAAGGAAAGAAAGAAAGGAGGAAGAAAGCATGAAAGGAAAGAAGGAAGGAAGGATGGGAGGAAGGAAGGAAGGAAGGAAGGAGGGAGGAAAGGAAGGAAGAAAGGAAGAAAGAAAGGAAGAACACAAAATAAAGTAGAATAAAATATAGTTATTAAAATAAAAAATAATTATTAAGAAGAAAAATTTT
>NC_041229.1:26556461-26583427 GCF_002837175.3 Physeter macrocephalus
AGGAAGGAAGGAAGGGAGGAAAGAAGGGAGGAAGGGAGGAAGAAAGGAAGGAAGAAAGGAAGAAAGAAAGGGAGAAGACAAAATAAAGTAGGATAAACTATAGTTATTAAACTGAAAAATAAAAAAGTAAAAAAATAATTATTAAGAAGAAAAATTTCTATTTAAAAAAAAGAAAAAACAAAAAACAAAAAACAAAAAAACAAAAAAACGGGTCTGTCTAACCCTAGGACAAATGGTGAAAGCAAAGCTATACAGACAAAATCTCACACAGCAGCACACACATACACACTCACAAAAAGAAAAAAGAGGGAAAATAATAATATATCTTGCTCCCAAAGTCCACCTTCTCAACTTGGGATATTTCGCTGTCTATTCAGGTTTTGCACAGATGCAGGGCACTTCAAGTTGATTGTGGAGCTTTAATCCACTGCTTCTGAGGCTGCTGGGAGAGACCTCCCCCTCTCCTCTTTGTTTGCATAGTTCCTGGGGTTCAGCTTTGTACTTGGCCCCGCCTCTGCACCTAGGTCGTCCGAGGGCGTCTGCTCTTTGCTCAGACAGGACAGGGTTAAAGGAGCAGCTGATTCGGGCGCTCTGGCACAGGCCGGAGGGAGGGAGGGTCACGGATGCGGGGTGAGCCTGCGGCAGCAGAGGCCAGCGTGATGCTGCACCAGCACGAGGCGCGCTGCGCATTCTCCTGGGGAAGCTGTCCCGGAATCCCGGGACCCCAGCAGTGGCGGCCTGTACAGGCTCCTGGGAGGGGAGGTGTGGAGAGTGACCTGTGCTCGCACACAGGCCTCTTGGTGGCGGCAGCAGCAACCCTAGTGTCCCACAGCCGTCTCTGGTGTCCACGCCGTCAGCTACGGTTCGCGCTGTTTCTGGAGCTCCTTTACGCGGTGCGCTTAATCCCCTCTCCTCACACCCCAGGAAGCAAAGAGGCAGGAAAAAGTCTCCTGTCTCTTCGGCAGCTCCGCGCCCATTTCTGGAGCTCCTTTAAGCGGCGTGCTTACACCCCTCTCCTCGCGCACCAGGAAGCAAAGAGGAAAGAAAAGGTCTCTTCCCTCTTCGGCAGCTCCAGACTTCTTCTGGACTCCCTCCCGGCTAGCCGTGGTGCACTAACCCCTTCAGGCTGTTTTCACTCTGCCAACTCCAGACCTCTCCCTGGGATCCGACTGAAGCCCGAGGCTCAGCTCCCAACACCCGCCCGCCCTGGCGGGTGAACAGACAAGCCTCTCGGGCTGGTGAGTGCTGGTCAGCACTGATCCTCTGTGCGGGAATCTCTCCGCTTTGCCCTCTGCACCCTGTTGCTGCGTTCTCCTCCGCAGCTCTGAAGCTTCCCCCCTCTGCCACCCGCAGTCTCCGCCCGCGAAGGGGCTTCTAGTGTGTGGAAACCTTTCCTCCTTCACAGCTCCCTCCCACTGGTGCAGGTCCCGTCCCTATTCTTTTGTCTCTGTTTATTCTTTTTTCTTTTGCCCTACCCAGGTACGTGGGGTGTTTCTTGCCTTTTGGGAGGTCTGAGGTCTTCTGCCAGTGTTCAGTGGGTGTTCTATAGGAGAAGTTCCACGTGTAGATGTATTTCTGATGTATCTGTGAGGAGGAAGGTAATCTCCGCATCTTACTCTTCCGCCATCCTCTCTCCCAGCCGCTTATGTTCCTGGGTTTTCTTTAATGGCATTTATTTTTTGGTCGAACTTCTTATTTTGCTCATGCACTGTTTTTCTCATTTTGTTTAATTGTCTGTAAATCTCACTAAACTTCTTTGAAGGGATTATTCTGAAATCTTTGCACACAATTCAGAGATCTGCATTTCTTTAGGGTCAGTTTTTGGAGCTTTATTACTTTCCTTTGATGGTGCCATGTTGGCTCAGCTGTCTGCTCCATTGCTGTTGTAAGCAGGGTGGTAGCTTGGGCTACACAGCGTCCTGAGTGTTCTGATTAGTTTTTCTGGTTGAGCAGGCATGGAAGCTGTATTCAGCCCTAGGCCAGGCTTTCAATTTGCTTCCCAACTTGGGGTCTGTGTAACAGCATTCACAGCTGGTATGGCTTGCTGGCCAAGGACCTGAATCAGGCAAAACTGTGCACAAAGTTCCTTGGTCAGACAGGTTCACTAGCTGGGCTCTGCAGATGAACAGAGTCACTGGCTTGCTGCTCTTCAAGTGCTGCTGAACTGCTCTGTTTCCTGGATGCTCTGTCCAGGTTCCCAGGTAAGTGAGGCTGAGATTGTGCTCAGTAATAGGTAGAGCTAGGAATTAGCTTCCTTGCTTGGGCCAGCAGCAGCAGCGAAGCAGGCATCAAAGCCAGCAAGGGGGAGATTTAAGGTGGCGGAGGAGTAGGTGGACCTGGAGTTCATCTCTCTCCACCGGATGCATCAGGAATACATCTGTAGGTGCAATAATTCTCAGAACACTGGCTGAAAACTAGCAGAAGACCTTGGACACCAGAAACGACCATAAAGATTCCTGCATAACTGGGTAGGATGGAAAAAAAGTAGAGAGAAAGAGGAGGAGAGGAAGCGGATGGGACCTGAACCCCGGGGTGGGGGAGCTGAAGCAGAGGAGAGAGTCCCGAATTTGGGGAAACCCCCTCTCCAATGGGGAAATTGATTGGGACGGAAGGGAAGCATTTGAGGCTGTTGGAAGAGGGTGAAGCAGCCAATCTGCAGCAGACGGGAGAGAGTGAGAAATACACAGGCAGTCCGTACCTCAGCCCTACATGCCCCGGACTGGAACTTGTGTTCACAGGTGTGCAAGGGTGCTGGGAGCTGGTGTGTGGGGATTGGAGAACAGGCCCAGAGTGAGAACTGCTGTTGTCTGTGGGGAGATGGACTGAGGGAACGAGAGAGAGGAAATCTGCAGCAGGGAATGCCTATGGAGGAAGACTGGACTGCCATGGAAGCAGGGCGCTATTGCTGAGTCATACGCAGGGGGAGGAACTACTATTGTAACCTCTCTCTCCCCATACGCTGGTGCCTGCCAACGGACAATAAAAGAAGCTTGCTTAAGGCTGCCTCTTGTTTGCCAGCTGCCGAGCAATAAAAAAAGCCCACTTAGAGCTGGCCATCGCACGCCTGCTGCCAGGTGCCAGAAAAACCCTGGCCAGGGCTGGCCCCCATGTGCCTTACACCGGGTGCCAGAAGAGGCCCTCAGTAGGGCCATATCTCTTGTGCCCTTGGCCGCCAGCTTCCTGTGCATTTGGTCCTGCTGGGGCTCCTGCAATCCAAGCAGTCATACCATCTCTGCACCCGGTCCTCACAGGGGCAGACCCAAGAGTTCCAAGGCAGCCTCAGGACCAGACTCCTGTGGGTGGACCACATGCTGAGGTGGGAATAAAAGCAAAGCTGAACCCCAGGGACAGGGTGACTAAGGAAGAATATCGAAAATCTTTCTATTGGCTGTATAAGCTACAGATTAAATCCCTAGGATCAGCTATGTAGACCTTGTATCTGTGGAATATCTGAATAGACGATGAGTGTTCCCACAAATGAAAACAGTCTAGCTGGCAGCTGTGGATTCTGGGGGCAAGCACACTCAGGAATTGGGCCAGATCAGAGTTTACGTGGTCCCCACAGGGCCTACAGCAGGTCCAGAGACCAGAAGCAGGGGAGAGCCTCTTGGGGAGGCAGAGGTGGGCTGTGGCTCACGGTGTGTGCAAAGACACTTACACTGGAGACCCCAGGGAAACATAATTATTACTATTAATTTTATTATGTCTTGATTCATTCTGTTGTTGGTTTTAGCTTTTTTTTTGGTTTCCTTTTCTTCTTATTGTTTTTTTTTTAGTCTTTTGGGATCTCTGTGTTCTAGAACATATCTTTATATATATTTTTATACATTTTTGGTTTTACTTTTCTGTTCTTTGTTCTTTTTCCTTATTTTTTCTTTCTCTTTTTCTTTAATATATATTTTTAATATTTCCATTTATACTTTGTCTTTCTGTTGTCCTGGGTTGTTTCCCTTTTTTAAATTTAATTTTATTATTATTATTTTAAATCATATTTATTGGTTCTGTTTCCTTGCTTTATTCTTCACTTAGCACACTGCTTTGGTTTTGTTTTTCGGTTATGTGTTTTTGTTAGTTTCAATCCTAATTGTTTGATTCCATTTTTGAGTTCTTCTATTTGTTTCATTGTTCTCTTGCTTTATGTTTGATTTGGCTCTGTTTTTGTTTCTTTTACGTGTTTTTTTCCTTGTTTCTGTTTTTGTTTTTTTGATTTTGTTTTTACCATTTCTTCGGGGTTTTCTGTGTCTTTTTTTTTTTTTCTTTAATATATTTTCTATGTTTTTTTTTATATTTCTGTTTCTACATTGCTTTTTTGTTGTTTTGTTGTCTTTCCCCTTTCTCTTTTTAAAAAAATACTGTTTTGGTCAGTTTGTATTGTTTTTCTGCTTCATTCTTCAGTTGGCACTCTGCTTTGGTTTTGATTTTTGGATTTGGGTTTTTGTCAGCTTTCTTCTTAATTGTTTGATTTCATTCTTGGGTTCTTTTGTTTGTCTGGTTGTTCTCTTGCTGTTTGATTCATTTGGTTCTGTTTTTGTTTCTTTTCTGTGTGTGTGTGTTTCCTTGTTTCTGTTTCTGCTTCTTTAATTTTATTTTCTACCGTTTGTCTGTGGTTTTCTTAGTTTTTTTTTTTAATCCAGTTTATTGCTGGGACGAGCCACTTGCGTGGTCTTGATCCCTCGACCAGAAGTCGGACCTGAGGCTCTGGAGTGGGAGCACCGACTCCAGGATGCTGGACCACTAGAGAATTCCCAGCCCCAGGGAAGGTTCATCACCGAGAGCTCCCACAAAGGCCTCTAGCTGAATCCAAGACCCAGCTCCACCCAACTGCCAGCAGCTCCCAGTGCTGGATGCCTCATACCAAACAACAAACAGGACAGGAACACAAACCCACCCATCAGCACACAGATGACCTAAAGTCATACTAAGCTCACAGACACCCCAAAACACACCAACACGGCCCTACTCATCAGAGGGAAAAGACTCAGCTCCACCCACCAGAACGCAGGCACCAGTCCCTCCCATCATAAACCCTACACTAGAAAATGGACCAACCCTACCACAGGTGCAGAGAACAGAAGCAAGAGGAACTATGACCCTGCAGCCTAGGGAAAGGAGACTTCAAATACTGTAAATTAAACAAAATGAGAGGAAAGAAATATCTTACAGGCAAAAGAGCAAGGTAAAAACCCACAAGACCAAATAAATGAAGAGGAAATAGGCAGAATACCTGAAAAAGAAATCAGAGTAATGATAGTGAAGATATCCGGAAACTTGGAAATAGAATAGAGAAAATACAAGAAATGTTTAACAGGGACCTAGAAGGACTAAAGAGCAAACAAACAGTAATGAAGAACACAATAACTGAAATAAAAAATACTCTAGAAGGAATCAATAGCAGAATGAGGCAGAAGAGCAGATAAGACAGCTGGAAGATAGAATGGTGGAAATAACTGCCACAGAGCAGAATAAAGAAAAAAGAATTAAAAGAATGGAGGACAGTCTCAGAGATGTCTGGGACAACATTAAGTGCACCAGCATTCGAATTATAGGCGTCCCAGAAGAAAATGAAAAAAAGAAAGGGTCTGAGGAAATATTTGAAGAGATTATAGTTGAAAAGTTCCCCAACATGAGAAAGGAAATAGTCAAGTCTAGGAAGTGCAGAGAGTCCCATACAAGATAAACCCGAGGAGGAACATGCCGAGACACATATTAATCAAACTAACAAAAATTAAACACAAAGAAAACATATTAAAAGCAGCAAGGGAAAACCATCAAATAACATACAATGGAATCCCCTAAGGTTAACAGCTGATCTTTCAGTAGAAACTCTGCAGGCCAGAAGGGAGTGGCAAGATATATTTAAAGTGATGAAAGGGAAAAACCTACAACCAAGATTACTCTACCCATCAAGGATCTCATTCAGATTCGATGGAGAAATCAAAAGCTTTACAGAGAAGCAAAACTTAAAGAGAATTCAGCACCATCAAACCAGCTTTACAATTGATAAAGGAACTTCTCTAGGCAAGAAACAGAGAAGGAAAGGACTTACAAAAACAAACCCAAAACAATTAAAATGTTAATAGGAACATACATATTTATAATTACCCTGAATGTAAATGGATTAAATGCTCCAACCAAAAGACACAGACTGGCTGAATGGTTACAAAACCAAGACCTGTATATATGCTTTCTACAAGAGACCCACTTCAGACCTAAGGACACATACAGACTGAAAGTAAGGGGATGGAAAAAGATATTCCATGCAAATGGAAATCAACAGAAAGCTGAAGTAAAAACACTCATGTCAGACAAACAGACTTTAAAATACTGTTACAAGAGACAAGGAAGGACACTATGTAATGATCAAGGGATCAATCCAAGTAGAACATGTAACAATTATAAACGTTTATGTACCTAACATAGGTGCACCTCAATACATAAGACAAATGCTAACAGCCATAAAAGGGGAAATTGACAGTAACACAATAATAGTAGGGGACTTTAACCACCCCACTTACGCCAATGGACAGATCATCCAAACAGAAAATAAATGAGGAAACACAAGCTTTAAATGACACATTAGACCAGATGGACTTAAATGATATTTATAGGACATTCCATCCAAAAACAACAGAATACACTTTCTTCTCAAGTGCACCTGGAACATTCTCCAGGATAGATCACATCTTGGGTCACAAATCAAACCTCGGTAAATTTGAGAAAATTGAAATTGTATCAAGCATTGAGACAACTGAAATTGTATCAAGGATCTTTTCCGACCACAATGCTATGAGACTAGATATCGATTAAAGGGAAAAAATGTAAAAAATACAAACACATGGAGGCTAAACAATATGCTACTAAACAACCAAGAGATCACTGAAGAAATCAAAGAGGAAATCAAAAAATACCTAGGAACAAATGACAATGAAAATACAACAACCCAAAACCTATATGGTACAGCAAAAGCAGTTCTAGCAGGGAAGTTTATAGCAATACAATCCTACCTCAAGAAACCAGAAAAATCTCAAATAAACAACCTAACCTTAAACCTGAAGCAATTAGAGAAAGAAGAATAAAAACCCAAAGTGAGCAGAAGGAAAGGAATCGTAAAGATCCGGTAAGAAATAAATGAAAAAGGAAGGAAACAATAGCAAAGATCCATAAAACTAAAAGCTGGTTCTTTGAGAAATAAACAAAATTGATAAACCTTTAGCCAGACTCATCAGGAAGAAAGGGAGAAGACATATCAACAGAATTAGAAATGAAAAAGGAGAAGTAATGACACCACAGAAATACAGAGGATCATGAGAGACTCAAACAAGCAACTATATGCCAATAAAATGGACAACCTCAAAGAAATGGACAAATTCTTTGACAGGTACAACCTTCCAAGACTGAACGAGGAAGAAATAGAAAACATGAACAGACCAATCACAAGCACTGAAATTGAAACTGTGATTAAAAATCTACCAACAAAAAAAATTCCCGGGGGCAGATGGCTTCACAGGCGAATTCTTTCAGACATTTAGAGTAGAGCTAACACCCATCCTTCTCAAACTCTTCCAAAATGTAGCAGAGGGAGGAACACTCCCAAACTCATTCTATGAGGCCACCCTCACCCTGATACCAAAACCAGACAAAGATGTTCACAAAAAAAGAAAATTACAGGCAAATATCACTAATGAACATAAATGCAAAAATTCTCATCAAAGTACAAGCAAACAGAATCCAACAGCACATTAAAAGGATCATACACCATGATCAAGTGGGGTTTATCCCAGGAATGGAAGGATTCTTCAGTATATGCAAATCAATAAATGTGATACACCATATTAACAAACTGAAGGATAAAAACCATATGATACTCTCAATAGATGCAGAAAAAGCTTTTGACAAAATTCAACACCCATTTACGATTAAAACTCTCCAGAACGTGGGCAAGGAGGGAACCTACCTCAACATAATAAAAGCCATATATGACAAAACTCACAGCCAAGATCATTCTCAATGGTGAAAAACTGAAAGCATTTCCTCAACGATCAGGCACAAGACAAGGGTGCCGACTCTCACCCCTTATTCAACATAGTTTTGGAAGTTTTAGCCCTGGCAATCAGAGAAGAAAAAGAAAGAAAAGGAATCCAAATTGGAAAAGAAGAAGTAAAGCTGTCACTGTTTGCAGATGACATATTATACATAGGAAATCCTGAAGATGCTACCAGAAAACTACTAGAGCTAATCAATGAATTTGGTAAAGTAGCAGGATACAAAATTAATGCACAGAAATCTCTTGCATTCCTATACACTAAAAACGAAAATTCAGAAAGAGAAGTCAAGGAAACACTCCCATTTACCACTGCAAAAAAAAGAATAGTATACCTAGGAATAAACCTACCTAAGGAGGCAAAAGACCTGTATGCAGAAAACTATAAAACACTGATGAAAGAAATCAAAAATGATACAAACAGTTGTAAAGATATACCATGTTCCTAGATTGGAAGAATCAACATTGTGAAAATGACTGTACTACCCAAAGCAATCTACGGATTCAATGCAATCCCTATCAAATTACCAATGGCATTTTTCACAAAACCAGAACAAAAAATTTTACAATTTGCATGGAAACACAAAAGACTCTGAATAGACAAAACAATCTTGAGAAAGAAAAACAGAGGTGGAGGAATCAGGCACCTGACTTCAGACTATACTAGAAAGCTACAGTAATCAAGACAGTATGGTACTGGCACAAGAACAAGTATAGATCAATGGAACAGGATAGAAAGCCCAGAGATAAACTCACACACATATGGTCACCTTATCTTTGACAAAGGAGGCAAGAACAGACAATGGAGAAAAGACAGCCTCTTCAGTAAGTGAAGCTGGGAAAACTGGAAAGCTATGTGTGAAAGAATGGAATTAGAGCACTTCTTATCACTATACACAAAAATAAACTCAAAATGGATTAAAGATCTAAATGTAAGGCCAGACACTATAAAACTCTTAGAGGAAAGCATAGGCAGAACACTCTTTGATATAAATCACAACAAGATCTATTTTGACCCACCTCCTAGAGTATTGAAAGTAAAAAAAATAAATAAACAAATGGGACCTAATGAAACTTAAAAGCTTTTTCACAGCAAAGGAAGCCATAAACAAAATGAAAAGACATCCCTCAGAATGGGAGAAAATATTTGCAAACACAGCAACTGACAAAGGATTAATCTCCAAAATATACAAGCAGCTCATGCAGCTCAATATCAAGAAAACAAACAACCCAATCCAAAAATGGGCAGAAGACCTAAGTAGACATTTCTCCAAAGAAGACATACAGATGGCCAACAAACTCATGAAAAGCTGCTCAACATCACTAATTATTAGAGAAATGCAAATCAAAACTACAATGAGGTATCACCTCACACCGGTTAGAATGGGCATCAATAGGAAATCTACAAACAGTAAATGCTGGACAGGGTGTGGAGAAAAGGGAACCATCTTGCAGTGTTGGTGGGAATGTAAATTGATAAAGCCACTGTGGAGAACAGTGTGGAGGTTCCTTAGAAAGCTAAAAAACAGAACTACCACATGACCCAGCAATCCCACTACTGGGCATATACCCTGAGAAAACCTTCATTCAGAAAGATACATGTACCAGAGTGTTCACTGCAGCATTATTTACTGTAGCCAGGACATGGAAGCAGCCTAAATGTCCATCAACAGATGAATGGATGAAGAAGATGTGGTACATATATACAATGGAATATTACTCAGCCATAAAAAGGAATGATATTGAGTTATTTGTAATGAGGTGGGTGGACCTAGAGACTGTCATACAGAGTGAAGTAAGTCATAAAGAGAGAAGCAAATACCATATGCTAGTGCACATATGTGGAACCTAAAAAAGCGGTTCTGAACCTAGTGACATGGCAGGAATAAAGACGCAGATGTAGAGAACGGACTTGAGGACACAGAGGGGTGAAGGGGAAGCTGGGACAAAGTGAGATAGTAGCTTTGACATATATACACTACCAAATGTAAAATGGAAGGCTAGTGGGAAGCTGCTTCATAGCACAGGGAGATCAGCTTGATGCTTTGTGATGACCTAGAGAGGCAGGACAGGGAGGATGGGAGGGAGCCCCGGAGGCAGGGGATATGGGAATATATGTATACTTATAGCTGATTCACTTTGTTGTATGACAGAAACTAACACAACATTGTAAAACAATTATACTCCAATAAAGATATTTTTTAAAAAGCCAGCAAGGCTCATTGTTTGGGTCTCGCATCAGGCAGAATTGCACATTGAGTTCCCTGGCCAAATGAGATCACTGTCTTGAAAACACAAACTAAACAGCTTTTTAAGAAACTGCCAAATAATTTTCCACTAGCAATGTATGAATGGTCCAGTGTCTTTGAATCCTTTCAAGTTTTTGGTGTTATTATTTTTAATATTATATTAGCAATTCTAATAGTAATAGTTCCCTGTTGACTTAATTTTACATTTTCATAGTGGAATTCTTGGAGATATAGGGGGTTTGGTCCAGACCTCTGCAATAAAGCAAATATTGCAGTACAGCAAGTTATATGGAGTTTTTGTTTTTCCAGTGCATATAAAAGTTACGTTTATACTGTACTATTGTCTATTAAATATGCAATAGCACTATGTCTAAAAAAACAATGTACATACATTAATTTTAAAATACTTTATTTCTAAAAACTACTAACGGCCATCTGACAGCACAGGGTTGCCACAAATCATCAAAACTACAGTATCTGTAAGGTGCAATTAAATGAAGTATGCCTTTAATGACTAATGATATTGAACATCTCTTAATGTGCTTATTTGCCATCTGTATGTTCTTATTGGTGAAATATTTCTTCACGCCCTTTTCCTATTTCTTAATTAGATTGTTTGGGTTTTTGTACTGTTGAGTTTTGAGAGTTCTTGATATATTTTAGATATGAATCTTTTATCAGATTTCATTTACAGATATTTTCTCCCAGCCCATATCTTGTCTTTCCATTATCTTAACATGGTCTTTCACAAAGGAAGAGTTTTTAGTTTTGGGAAAATTCAACCTACCAATTTTTTTCTCTATTTTATGGATTATACTTTTCCTGTCATATCTAAGAACTCATTGACTAACTCCTAGTCACAAAGATTTTCTCCTATAATTTCTTCCTTCTAAAAGTTTTATAGTTTTAAATTTTGTATTTAAATTTATGATGTATTTTGAGTTAATTTTTTTATGAAGTGTGATGATTAGATCAAGGTTCTTTTTTCATTTTTTTTTGCCTGTGGATGTCCATTTGCTTCAATATCATTTGCTTCAGTACTATTCATTGAATTGTTTTGAACTTTGGTCAAAAATCAGTTGACTTTACTTGAGTGGGGCTATTTCTTAGTTATATTCTCTGTTCCACAGATCTATGTATTAGTCTTTTCACCAGTATCAGGCAGTCTTGATTACTGTAGCTATGTAAACCTTTAAATCAGGTAGACTGATTCTTCTCACATTATTATTATTTTTCAAAATTGCGTCAGCTATTCTGTTTTCCTTGTCACCCCATATATGTTTTAGAGTAAACTTTATCTCAAAAAATTTTTTTATGGGACTTTCAAAGGAATTGTATTAAACTAGTAAAATCAATATGGGGAGAATTGACATATCAAAAAATTTTTTTATGGGACTTTCAAAGGAATTGTATTAAACTAGTAAAATCAATATGGGGAGAATTGACATACTATGTTGATTTTTCTAATTCATGAATGTAGCATATCTCTCCATGTATTTAGATTTCTTTTATTTCTTATATCAGCATTTTGTAGTTTGCAGTGTACGAGTCCTGTACATGTTTTGTCAGGTTTATACCTGTGAGTTTCTCTGTCTCTCTTTCTCTCTCTCCCTCCCTCGCTATTGTAAGTGTATTATTGTTTAAATTGTGGTTTCCATGTGTTCACGACTATTTTATAGAAAAACAATTGATTTTTGTATGTTAATATTATATCCTGTGGCATTGTTGAACTTACTATATATTTATATTTATGGATTACCTGGGATTTTTCATAGACAATTTTATAGCCTATAAATAGAGACAGTTTCTTTCTTTCTTTCCAATATGTATGCTTTGTATAGGATTTTCTTGCCTTGGTGTGCTGGCTAGAGCTTCCAGTACTGTGATGAAAAGCAGTGTGGTAAGAGTGGATATCCTTGTCATTTTTCTCATCTTAGAGTGAAGGTATTCAGTCTCTTACCATTTAGTGTAATGTTAGCAATAGGTTTTATTGTAGATGTTCCTTATCAAGTTGAGGAAGCTCTTCTCTATTCATTGTTGGCTGAGCATTTTTCTTGTTAATAGGTGTTGGATTTTTAAATGCTTTTACTGTGTTGATATGATCATATGATTTTTTCTTTCATAGCATCCTTCAATGGTGGATTATATTGATATTTGAATATTGAACTACTCTTACATCCCTGGATATGGTTGTAGTATATAATTTATTTTATTTATTGCTGAACTACTTTTGATAATTTTAAAAATAATTTTTACATATTTGTCTTTTTTATTTTTGTAGTAGTGTCTTTGGGATGCTACAGTAAAACTCACTTAATAAAATTAGTTGGGAAGTATTCCCTTCTCTTTTATATTGTGGATGAAATTGTATAGATTTGGTATTCATACTTTAAACATTTGGTAAATTTAATTTATTTAATAGTAACATGACTATTCAAATTTTATATTTCATCTTGAGTGAGTTGTGGTAATGTGTTTTTTGAGGAAATAGTCTATTTCATCTGAACTATCAAGTTGTTATGTATAGAGTTGTTTATAGTATTCCTTTATCCTTTTGATGTTTTCAAGGTCTGTAATAATTCTCTTGTTTCACTCCTGATATTAATAATTTGTGTTTTCTCTCTTTTATTCTTTCTTTGTCAGTCTTGGTAGAGGTTCGTCTACTTTATTGAACTTTTCAAAGAATAAGCTCTGTTTCATTGATTTTCTCTGCATTTTTAAAATTGTAATTTCGTAGGTAATTTGCTATGTATCATTTTCTCTCTCTTGCGTACGTTGAATTTATTTTGCTCTTTTTCTAGTTTTCTTGAGGCGGGAGCTTAGGTGATTGATTTGAGACCTTTATACTTTCATAATGTAATCATTTCCTGAGATAAAGTTTTCTCTCAGCATTGTTTTAGCTACATCCCACACATTTAAATATGTTGTGTTTTCATTTTCATTCAATTCAATGTATTTTTTAAAAATTTCCTTTGAGACTTTCTCTTTGCCTCATGAATTGTTAACAAATGTGTTACTTCATTTCCAGGTGCATGGAGATTTTAATTTTTATTTATTTTTATTTTATTAAATTTTTTTTTGGTTGGAGTATAATTGCTTTACAATGTTGTGTTAGTTTCTGCTGTACAATAAAGTGAATCAGCTGTGTGTATAAATATATCCCCTTCCTCTTGGACCCCTTCCCAATTCCCCAGTCCCACCTGTCTAGGTCATCACAGAACACCAGGCTGAGCTCCCTGTGGTATGCAGCAGGTTCCCACCAGCTATCTATTTTTCACATCGTAGTGTTTTTATGTCACATCTAATCTCCCAGTTCATCCCACCCTCCCCTTCTCCCCCGTCCACATTTCCATTCTCTACGTCTGCATCTCTATCCCTGCCTTGCAAATACGTTCATGTGTACCATTTTTCTAGATTCCACATATATGCGTTAATATATGATATTTGTTTTACTCTGACTTATTTCACTCTGTATGACAGACTCTGGGTCCATCCACATCTCTACAAATGGCCCAATTTCGTTCCTTTTTATGGCTGAGTAATATTCCATTATATATGTATGTACCAGATCTTCTTTATCCATTCATCTGTCATTTAACATTTAGGTTGTTTCCATGTCCTGGCTATTGTAAATAGAGCTGCAGTGACCATTGGGGTATATGTATCTTTTTGAATTATGGTTTTCTCAGGGTATATGCCCAGTAGTGGGATTGCTGGGTCATATGGTAGTTCTATTTTTAGTTTTCTGAGGAACCTCCATACTGTTCTCCACAGTGACTGTACCAATTTTCATTCCCACCAGCAGTGCAAAAGGGTTCCCTTTTCTCCATATCCTCTCCAACATTTATTGTTTGTAGA
Source organism: Physeter macrocephalus (assembly GCF_002837175.3). NCBI lineage: Eukaryota > Metazoa > Chordata > Mammalia > Artiodactyla > Physeteridae > Physeter > Physeter macrocephalus. The sequence goes on from NC_041229.1 coordinate 26,570,610, forward strand.
TTTTTTGATGATGGCCATTCTGACCGGTCTGAGGTGATACTTCATTGTAGTTTTGTTCTGCATTTCTCTAATAATTAGTGATGCGGAGCAGCTTTTCAGGTGTTTGTTGGCCATCTGTATGTCTTCTTTGGAGAAATGTCTATTTAGGTCTTTCTCTCATTGATTGATTGGGTTGTTGGTTTTTCTGTTATTGAGCTGTTTGTATTTTTGGAGATTGATCCTTTGTCCGTTGCTTCCTTTGCAAATATTTTCTGACATTCTGAGGGTTGACTTTTCATTTTGTTGATGGTTTCCTTTACTGTGCGGAAAGCTTTTAAGTTTCATTAGGTCCCATTTGTTTATTTTTGTTATTATTTTCATTACTCCAGGAGGTGGGTCAGAAAAGATCTTGCTGTGATTTAGGTCAAAGAGTGTTTTTCCTATGTTTTCCTCTAAGAGTTTTATACTGTCTAGTCTTACCTTTAAGTCTTTAATACATTTTGAGTTTATTTTTGTGTATGGTGTTAGGGAGTGTTCTACTTTCATTCTTTTACACGTAGCTGTACAGTTTCCCCAGCACCACTTATTGAACAGATTGTCTTTCTCCATTGTATATTCTTGCCTCCTTTGTCATAGATTAGGTGACCATAGGTGTGTGGGTTCATCTCTGGGATTTCTGTCCTGTACCTTTGATGTATATTTCTGTTTTTGTGCCAGTGCCATACTGTCTTGATTACTGTTGCTTTTAGTATAGTCTGATGTCCTCCAGCTCCACTTTTCTTTCTCGAGATTGCTTTGGCTATTTGGAGTCTTTTGTGTTTCCATACAAATCGTAAAATTTTTTGCTCTAATTCTGTGAAAAATGCCATTGGTAATTGATAGGGATTGCATTGATTCTGTAGATTGCTTTGGGTAGTATAGTCATTTTCACAATATTGATTCTTCCAATCCAAGAACATAGTATATCTCTCCATCTGTTTTTGTCATCTTTGATTGCTTTCATCAGTGTTTTATAGTTTTTTGAGTGCAGATCTTTTGCCTCCTTAGGTAGGTTTATTCCTAGGTATACTATTCTTTTTGTTGCAGTGGTAAATGGGATTGTTTCTTTAATTTCTCTTTCTGATCGTTTGTTGTTAGTATGTAGGAATGCAAGAGATTTCTGTACATTAATTTTGTATCCTGCAACTTTACCAAATTCATTGATGAGTTCTAGTAGTTTTCTGGTGGCATCTTTAGGATTTCCTATGTATAGTATCATGTCATATGCAACCGGTGACAGTTTTACTTCTTTCCCAATTTTGATTTCTTTTATTTCTTTTTATTCTCCGATTGCCATGGCTAGGACTTCCAAAACTGTGTTGAGTAAGTGTGGCAAAAGTGGGCAACCTTGTCTTGTTCCTGATCTTAGAGGAAATGCTTTCAGTTTTTCACCATTGAGAGTGATGTTGACTGTGAGTTTGTCATATTTGGCTTTTATTATGTTGAGGTAGCCTCCCTCTATGCCCACTTTCTGGAAATTTTTTATCATAAATGGGTGTTGAATTTTGTCAAAAGCTTTTTCTGTATCTATCCAAATGATCATATGTTTTTTATTCTTCAATTTGTTAATATGGTGTATCACATTGATTGATATGTGTATATTGAAGAATCTTTGCATCCCTGGGATAAATCCCACTTGATCCTGGTGTATGATCCTTTTAATGTGCTGTTGAATTCTGCTTGCTAGTATTTATTTGTTCAAGATTTTTGCATCTATGTTTATCAGTGATATTGGCCTGTAATTTGTGTGTGTGTGTGATATCTTTGGTTTTGGTGTTAGGGTGATGGTGGCCTTGTAGAACAAGTTTGAGAGTGTTCCTCACTCTGAAATCTTTTGGAAGAGTTTGAGAAGGATTGGTGTTAGCTGTTCTCTAAATATTAGGTAGAATTCGCCTGTGAAGCCATCTGGTCCTGGACTTTTGTTTGTTGGAAGATTTTTAATCACAGTTTCAATTTCATTACTTGTGATTGGTCTGGTCATATTTTCTATTTCTTCCTGGTTCAGTCTTAGAAAGTTGTACTTTTCCAAGAATTTGTCCATTTCTTCCAGATTGTCCATTTTATTGGCATATAGTTGCTTATAGTAGTCTCGTATCATCCTTTGTATTTCTGTGGTGTCAGTTGTAACTTCTCCTTTTTCAATTTTATTGATTTGAGTCCTCTTTTTTTCTTGATGAGTCTGGTTAAAGGTTTATCAATTTTGTTCATCTTCTCAAAGCACCAACTTTTAGTTTTATTGATCTTTGCTATTGTTTTTTTCGTTTGTATTTCTTTTATTTCTGCTCTCATCTTTATGATTTCTTTCCTTCTACTAACTTTGGGTTTTCTTTCTTCTTCTTTCTCTAGTTGCTTTACGTGTAAGGTTAGATTGTTTATTTGAGATTTTTCTTGTTTTTTGAGGTGAAATTGAATTGCTATAAACTATAAACTTCCCTCTTAGAACTGCTTTTGCTGCATCCCATAGGTTTTGGGTCATCATGCTTTCATTATCATTTGTTTCTAGGTATTTTTTAATTTCTTCTTTGATTTCTTCAGTGATCTCTTGGTTATTTAGCAGTGCAGTGTTTGGCCTCCATGAGTTTGTGTTTTTTACAGTTGGTTTCCTATAATTGATTTCTAATCTCATAGTATTGTTGTCAGAAAAGATGCTTGATACGATTTCAATTTTCTTAAATTTTCCAAGGCTTGATTTGTGACCCAAAATGTGATCTATCCTGGAAAATGTTCCATGTGCACTTGAGAAGAAAGTGTATTCTGTTGCTTTCACCTGGAATGTCCTATAAGTATCAATTAAATCTATCTGGTCTATTGTGTCATTTAAAGCTTGTGTTTCCTTATTTTCTGTCTGATTGATCTGTCCATTGGTGTAAGTGGAGTGTTGAGGTCTCCCACTGTTATTGCGTTACTGTCGATTTCCCCTTTTTTGGCTGTTAGTATTTGCGTTATGTATTGAGGTGCTCCTATGTTGGGTGCATAAACATTTATAATTGTTCCATCTTCTTCTTGGATTGATCCCTTGATCATTACATAGTGTCCTTTCTTTTTTCTTGGAACATTCTTTATTTTTAAGCCTATTTTGTCTATATGAGTATTGCTCCTTTGGCTTTCTTTTGATTTCCATTTGCATGGAATACCTTTTTTCCATCCCGTCAGTTTCCATTTGTATGTGTCCCTAGGTCTGAAGTGGGTCTCTTATAGACAGCATATATACAGGTCTTATTTTTGTATCCATTGAGCCAGTCTGTGTCTTTTGGTTGGAACATTTAATCCATTTTCATTCAAGGTCATTATAGATATATGTTCCTATTACCTTTTCTTTATTGTTTTGGGTTTGTTTTTGTAGGTCCTTTTCTTCTTCTCTTGTGTTTCCTGCCTAGAGAAGTTCTTTTAGCGTTTGTTGTAAAGCTGATTTGATGGTGCTGAATTCTCTTATCTTTTGCTTATCTCTAAAGCTTTTGATTTCTCCATCAAATCCGAATGAAATCCTTGATGGTTAGAGTAATCTTTGTTGTAGGTTTTTCTCTTTTATTACTTTAAATATATCCTGCCCCTCCCTTCTGGCCTGCAGAGTTTCTGCTGAAAGATCAGCTGTTAACCTTATGGGGATTCCATTGTATGTTATTTGTTGTTTTTCCCTTGCTGCTTTTAATATTTTTTCTTTGTGTTTAATTTTTGTTAGTTTGATTAATATGTGTCTTGGTGGTTTCTCCTAGGGTTTATCTTGTATGGGACTCTCTGCAGTTTCTGCACTTTGGTGGCTATTTCCTTTCCCATGTTAGGGAAATTTTCAACTATAATCTCTTCAAATATTTTCTCAGACTCTTTCTCTTTTTCTTCTGTAACCCCTATAATTCGAATGTTGTGTGTTTAATGTTGTTCCAGAGGTCTCTGACACTGTCCTCAATTCTTTTCATTCTTTTTTCTTTATTCTGCTCCTCAGCAGTTATTTCCACCATTCTATCTTCCAGCTCATTATTTGTTCTTCTTTCTCAGTTATTCTGCTATTGATTCCTTCTCGTGTATTTTTTGCTTCAGTTATTGTGTTGTTCATCACAGTTTTTTGTTCTTTAGTTCTTCTAGGTCCTTTTAAAACATTTCTTGTATTTTCTCAATCTATGCCTTCATTCTATTTCTGAGATTTTGTTTCATCTTTATTAGTATCATTACTCTGAATTCCTTTTCAGGTAGGTTGCCTATTTTCTCTTCATTTATTTGGTGTTGTAGGTTTTTACTTTGGTCCTTCATCTGTAACATATTTTTTTGTCAACTCATTTTTTTAAATGGGTGGGGCTTTGTTCCTGTCTTACTGGTTGTTTGGCCTGAGGTTTCCAGCACTGGAGTTTGCAGGCTGTTGGGTAGAGTGGGGTCTTGGTGCCGAGATGAGGATCTCTGGGACACCTCACTCTGATTAATATTTCCTGGTGTCTGAGGTTCTCTGTTAGTCCAGCGGTTTGGACTTGTTACCCCCACCTCAGCAGCTCAGGCCTGACCCCCAGCCTGGGAACCAAGATTCTGCAAGCTGTGTGGCATGGCAAAAAAAAGAAAGAAGAAGGAGTATGACATCGAGAAATAAAAAATAAAGTGAAAGTAGAAAAATAAAAAATATACTGGAAAAACTAGAATTATAAGTGAAACAACAACAACAAGGTAAAACAGAACCAAAACAGAAAAAAAAAAAAAAAGAGGCAGGGAACAAACCAAAAGGAGAACAATCACAAAGAGTAAAAGATAAAATTAGAAAAATAAAAGACTTATTAGAAAATATAAAGATATAAATGATACCACCACAAGGTAAAACAGAACCACAACGTTTAAAAAAAAAAGAACGAAAAAAATGAAGAAAAGAAAAAGGGGCTGGAAAAAACCTTGGCTTGGGCCGCAGACCTTAGATGGTGGTGGGGTTTAGGGCGGGGGCTGGCTCTAGACTCAGGACCTGCACAGCCAGAAAGGACAACACGGCTGGAGGGGGCCTCAGAGCGTGATTAGAGTGCAGGGGCAGGGTTTGGGCTCAGCGCAGCCAGTGGTGGCCTTGGTATGCAGAGGATCAGGTCCAAGACCTCAGCAGGCTCCATATGGCCCAGGTGGGCAGGGGAAACACTGGCTTTGTTCCTTTCTGATCCTCCAATCTCCCAAGGGTCTCTCTGCATCCTCGTTGCTCCCCTCCCTGTGGGTGGGCACTCTAGGTGTGGGAACCCCTCCCCTCCCCCAGCTGCCCCTCAGGGGCATCCATCCCATCCCGCCTCCATTTCTCCTCCCCCACGCCACATCCTACCTGGTTTCTTGGGGGTTCTTCCCATCCCCTTCAGTGTCCGTTGCCCCTCACAAGTGCCTGGTAGGTGCCCTAGTTGTAAGGAGACGTGAACTCTGTGTCCTCCTATTTTGCCATATTGACTCCACCCCCTCAGATTTTAGTGTTAACCTTTTTCTTAATTGATTTCTAGTCTCATTTCATTGTGGCCACATAACATAATCTGTGTGCCTTCAATTCTTTTAAATCATTTAAGGGTAGGTCAGGATATCGTCACCTTTGCTATATGTTTCATAGGCACTTGAAAATCATGTGTATTCTGTTGATTAGATTCTGTTGGTTGCTGGTGTTATTGAGTTCTTGTGTATCATTGCTGATTTATTGTGTTCTTGTTCTATTAATTTTAGAGAGAAGGACATTCAGGTCTCTAGCATTATAGCTATAATAAATGCATTTGTCTGTTTTTCTTTTCAGGTCTATCAGTTTTTGCTTCCCATTACTGCACCTCTTTTGTTCGATATGTACACATTTAGGTTTGCTATGTCTTCTTGCTGGATTGACATTATGTGATATATCTCTTTGTTCCTGATACTTTTCCTTGTTGATGTCTACTTTACCTGATATTAATATAACCACACCTGTTTTCTTTTAATTCATGCTTATATAGTATATCTTTCTCTATCTTTTGACTTCCAACCTACTTATATCATTCTGTTTGAAGCGAGTTACTTTTAAGAAGTATAAAGTTGGGGTTATTATTATTAATTTTTAATCTATTCTGCTGATCTCTGTCTTTTCATTGGTGTGTGTGTGTGTGTGTGTGTGTGTGTGTTTACCATTTACATTTAGTACAGTTATTGAATATGTTAGTACGTAAGTTTGCTTGTGTGTGTGTGTGTGTGTGTGTGTGTGTGTTTACCATTTACATTTAGTACAGTTATTGAATATGTTAGTACGTAAGTTTGCTTTTTGGTTGTTTGTTTTCTGTTTATTCTGTTTTTAATTTCTCTTTTTTCTTTTTTCTGCCTCCTTTGGGTTACTTGAACCTTTTTTAGGATTCCATTTTCCGTTTTCATTCTGCTATAATGATTCTGGGTGTATCTGTTTGTATAGATGCTTTAGAGGTTGTTCTAGGAATTGCATCATTTACATATATACACGTATACATTCAGCCCTCCATATCTGTACGTTCCACATCTGCACATTCAGAGGACTGAGCGTGCTATGCCAGCCATTTAATATAAGGGAGTTAAGCATCTGAGGAGTTTGGTATTGGATGGGGAGGCGTGTCCTGGAACCAATCCCCTGTGGTTACCAAGGGACAACTATGTAATATATATATGTGCATGTATATAATATATACTTTGTAATTGCTCACTGAGGTTTTTCTATGATGGCTGCCTTAAAATTCTTGGCACATAATTCTGACATCAGTGTCATCTCACTGTTGATGTCTGTTGATTGTTTTTTCTTATTTAATTTGATATATTCCTGGTTCTTGGTTTTATTGAGTATTATGTAAGACTCTAGATCTTATTTAAATCTTGTATTTTAGTGGGTCTTTTTTGACACTGCTCTTGTTGGTTTAGGTTACCACCTCATTGCTGCCAGGTTGAGATGGAAGTCCAGACTTTCCACTATACCTCTGTTGATACCTAGGAGAGGAAGGGCTCCTTTCTACTGCTAGACAGAATTAGAAGTTTAGGCTCCCCTCTCTGCATCCTCTGATACCAATCTCAGCCTCAGATTATCCTCTGATAACAAAAGGCACCTTGTTATTGCTCCTCACGTGGTCTCCAGTGACATCATTGGGGATGGCCTTGTTGCTGCTAATCGGTAGTGGAAGTCCTGATTCTTTACTCGGCCTCTGACTCTACTCCAGCCAGGAGGGGGTGGAATGCCATGTTACCACCAGGTGGGGGTAGAAGTTCAGGCTCCCCACATGCCACATGATTGCCACTGATTGGGGGGGGGGGTTGTTGGTGCCCACTTGTTACCACCCAGAAATGATTAATGTCCTGACTCCCCACTCAGCCTTCTCCGACACCATTCCTTTGGGGGAATGGGAGGAGGAGAGCTGAGGCACCTCATTACAGTCTGGCAAGGGTGGAATTCTTGGCTTTCCATTCCACTTTTGCTGACATTGGTGGGATAGAGCCCCAGTTTTTTTGTGGTGTTTGCCAAAACTTTTCTGTCTTGCTAGGTTGCTCTTTTTCCTGGTCCTTTGCCTAAAGAGATCATGTTTTTCTTGGATCTCTTTATTTGTGTGCCCATTGGTGTTCAGTGTTGTCAGCTTCTTCACTATCTATGATATATTAGGCAAAAATAAAACCCAAGGAACTCATCACTGTCTTGTTCCTTGGGTCTGAAGTTCACTAGCCAGCCTGCCTGTTTCTCTCCACTTCTCACAGGCTCTGTATGTTTGTGATATATATTTTTATATATGTCCAGGGTTTTTAGTTGTGCTTAGCACGAGAAACAGGGAAAAGTATGTCTACTATACTTTACTAAAGCAGAGGTCTCATTTTTTATAGGAGTAATATTTATAAGAATTAAATTAAATGCTGTGTGAGACCCATGGCCCAGTACCTGACACATGGTACTGGCTCTATGAATGTTAGCTCTTATTTTTGTCATATATGTCTTTCTTATTCAGAATGATCTTAAATTGTCATGGTAAGTTTTGACCAGTACATTTATGGTTGGATCTTTTGAGCACTAAAATTACTTTCTGAGCTTTCATTTGATATTAAGATCCAGGGTCAGAATAGTATTGAAAAGAGCATGGACTTTGAGTGAAACAAGCATGTTTCTGTTAGTTTTGTGTCTTACACCTTATTGTTTAATCTCAGCTTCAATTTCCCATTTTGAAAAAGTCATTATTAATACTAATCTTAAAGGATTATGAGCATTGAATGAAATAGCTGTATAAATTACCTATTATAAATTCTAATATTTTCAGGTTTGTTATATCACAAATAAACTATGAAAATTGAGTCTCTAACCATTCATTTGCTTATCAATGTTTACCTGTTAACAGAAATGAAAGTTTTGCCATATAGTATTGTTCTCTGATTTGTTGCTTTAAAGGTCCAAAATGATTCTCTTTGATGGGGATGTTAAGTGCTTAATTTAGATTGTTGTAATCATTATCAAAAATTTCCCTCCATATCTCCCCTTTTTTGTCAGTGTATTAACATGCTCAAATTTCTCCCATCTAAAGCAAAACAATATTTCTTAGAATTGCTCCTCTAGTCCCAACCTCACTGAACTTAAAAGAAAAATTCATACAAAATTTGTTCGTTATTCCCTCTTAAAATCACTGTAATCTGGCCTCTCCCCACCCCACCCTCAAATCATCAGTGACTTCAGTCCTTACCTTACCTAATCTCTGTCAGCTTCTGATATTATGGGAACTACTTCATTCTTGAAATTCTCTTCCTTTGTCTTCCACCATCTTTCCTAATTTTCTTGCATTTCTCTTCCTGTTTTTTGTGAGTTTTTTCTCAGCTGTAGAACTTTTTCACCTGTATATACTACAGATTGTATTTTCCATTATATTTTCAGTTTGTGTAAACCATCACCTGGTATGTAGCAGATGCTGCATAAATAATTCTTCAACTTAAATTGTCTATCCCTTAAGATTAGTTATCCTTGGTGTTCCATCCTTGGCCCTCTTCTCTACTAATTCTACTTATTTTCCTTGATTGATTTTTATTAATTTCAATGGCTTTAGTTATCTTGTGGATCAGTTCCCTCTTTCCCTTTCATATATTTTCCAGTGCCCTTTCTCTTTGATTGTGCTTATAATCATTGATTAAGTAAAGTCTCCATGTAGAAATTCACTCAAGCCTAATTGACAAAATAGGACATTTCAGCTTCTCTGCTTGACCATTCTACATAGAGTAAACATGAAGGGCTTTAACTTTTAACCACTTTACAAAAGTGAATACCTGTGTGTAATGCTGATGTATTAGTTGATACTTGAAAATTTCAAATAAAGCCATTTTACTTACATTACTAGTTAGAGAAATAAAAATTACAATATACATATATCATTGGTTTCACTTCTTATCTGTGAACTATGAGCCTCAGTAACTGACTTAATCCAAGTTCCAAATTATTTATATATGTATTATAACTTGGTATAAATAATTAGGTATAAATTATATATACACATACAGTGATATTTAAACATATTGCAAACCATGTTGCTTTTATTCAACGTTGTACAGGAGGTCTTAGCTACTACTGTAGTACAAAAAGAGAAATAAAATTGGTAAAATATAGGAAAGAAAAGCAACCTTGATATTTACAAATGATGTAATTTTTTGTGCAGAAAACAGTAGAGAATCAACAGATAAATATTTAGATTAATAAATGTGTTTATTGAGTTGCTGGGATTAAAATTAATATTCATCAATTAAGATAATCCTATTTGTTGTAATAGCTACATCTCAGTGGCTTAACAAAATTAAATTTTTTTTTCATTAAGAAAAAGTGTTTGGATTTTTAAAAATTGATATTCTCATTACCAATGCCAGTGAACATGCATATCTGTCCCATTAGATAGTAAGCTCCATGAGAATAGGAGCCACATCTTTGTTACTCACTGCTATATTCTTAGCAGAATGATCTTTGTAAAATGTAAATCCAGTGGTATAATGCCACTCCTTAAAAGTTTTCTAAATATTCCTCATTACCTATAGAATGAAACCCAGGCCCCCTTGCATGGTGTGTAAGACTTTGCATGAGCCATTCCCTATTTACTACTTAAGCTTTTTTTACCCTATCCCCTGTCCTCAACTTTGTATTTCTCCAAAGGGGCCATAATAACTCTTATCCATGCCTTTGCATTTATAACTTAATTTTTTCTCTTGGAAATGTCTTTCTCACCTTTGGTAACCATTTTCCTTCTTTTTTTTTTTTTTTAACAGCTCAAGTACTGTACTCATCAGGATGGCTTCCTCAATCCTCTTCCCCTCTCTCTTTTGTCCTTTCCACCCCTGAAAGCAAGTCTGAATGTTGTCCTTCCTCTCTGCTTCCATAGCACTGCTCATATCTCTATTATGACCCTTATACAGTTTACTTATTTCTTTCCACACTAGCCTATAAACCTGTAAGAGCAGGGACTCTGTGCCTCATTTATCTTTATATTCCCAAATGTATGCACAGGTTTGAAACCCAGAAGATTTTAAATAAAAGTTTATAGAATAAGAAAGATCAGTGTTGAGGCTGTTGGGGCAATTCAAGTGAGAATGATGAGAGCTTAAACTAAAAGAATGGCAGTAGGGATGGAGAGAAGTGGTTTTAAAATGGATGTATATGGTTGGTGAAAGACGGCTTCCAAGTGTCTAGCTTGGGAAGTTGGAAATGTCTTTCTCTCCTTTGGTAACCATTTTCCTTCTTTTTTTTTTTTTTAACAGCTCAAGTACTGTACTCATCAGGATGGCTTCCTCAATCCTCTTCCCCTCTCTCTTTTGTCCTTTCCACCCCTGAAAGCAAGTCTGAATGTTGTCCTTCCTCTCTGCTTCCATAGCACTGCTCATATCTCTATTATGACCCTTATACAGTTTACTTATTTCTTTCCACACTAGCCTATAAACCTGTAAGAGCAGGGACTCTGTGCCTCATTTATCTTTATATTCCCAAATGTATGCACAGGTTTGAAACCCAGAAGATTTTAAATAAAAGTTTATAGAATAAGAAAGATCAGTGTTGAGGCTGTTGGGGCAATTCAAGTGAGAATGATGAGAGCTTAAACTAAAAGAATGGCAGTAGGGATGGAGAGAAGTGGTTTTAAAATGGATGTATATGGTTGGTGAAAGACGGCTTCCAAGTGTCTAGCTTGGGAAGTGTAGCGGCCGTTCATCTAGATGAGAAATAGAAAAATAATAGAGTTATGGGGGGGGAACCAACATGATACTACTTAAATTTTGGTAGTTTCCAGTGGTAATTATGACCACATTAAAGAATTGGAAAGTAGAGATACCCTTAAATGTCCAATAAAAATGCATTTTAAAATTAAGTTGTAGAGGGGCTTCCCTGGTGGTACAGTGGTTGAGAGTCCGCCTGCCAATGCAGGGAACACGGGTTCGTGCCCCGGTCTGGGAAGATCCCACATGCTGTGGAGCGGCTAGGCCTGTGAGCCATGGCCGCTGAGCCTGCACGTCCAGAGCCTGTGGTCTGCAATGGGAGAGGCCACAACAGTGAGAGGCCCGCGTACCGCAAAAAAAAAAAAAAATGTAGAAAAAAATTTTATGTATACACGCACATACATAATCAATCACATACAGAATGAAAGTATTATGAAACAAGTATTCAGTATCTACCCAAATCATTTCCTTTATCTCTCCCTGATTAGATGGCTTGGAAGTCAGGGTAGTAATTTCTGCTGTAGATTGTCCCATGTGGATCAAATATCCTTGTCAACACCTATAATCCTAAACTTTGAGGGAACTTTTAAAAACCCAGAAGAATCTAAGCTTATAGGAGATAAATTTATTTTTCCATCTTCAGTATCCAACTTCCTCTAATAAAGAAGGATTTAAATACATATCTTTAAATGGATGAGAATTCAGAGTAGTTCCAGTGGGTGTGTAAGTGATAAGGACTGAGTCTTTCAACCAATTCTGTGATTCTTCGAGGCAGGCCATGGAGAGACCCTATATTGCTGTTACAGATTATTGATGCTCTAGCCCATTGCTAGACTTGAGAAATAGACCAGGAGTAACACCCTGGCCTCATTGTGTTGTTGAGAAGATGCTTTGATCCTTTGCACCGCACTAACTCATGTCTATCTAGTGTAGATCATGCTGGTTACCTGCTCTGTTATACTACCCTTTGTGTAGTATAAATACTTCCTGGCTAGTCCCTTTAAGTATTCCTTTCTATCATCATGGAATCAGAAAGAGGAGGCTGGCTCAAGTCTCCACCAGTTGTCTCTCTTCTTTTCATTGATCCTGATACTCCATATAAAACTACTTTGCAATGATAGCTCTTATGTTCAGCTTTTCTCTTAAGCCCTAGGAATTATTAGAGAACTACTTCTGCTGTCCCTCCCCCTACCACCTTTTAAATGTAAACATTTTGATTAATGTCATTTAAATGATTTCTTTGGCTTTTATGTTAACTTTCTAATAGAAAATAAATACTATTATTTATTTAGCACATAGTAAATGCTAAATTATTTATTATTTTTAATCTTCTCAACAACACAACTAGATAGGTAAAGTTTATCCTTATTTTACAAATGAAGAAAATGAAAATCAAAGATCAGAAGTTACTTGCCTCAGATATATCACAAGTCTATTACTGAGCCAGCACTGGAACTCAAGTCTATCCTCTTCTAAAGCCCTACTCCTTCTGTTTCATATTACATCATACCCCTGGGAAGATATATGATTTTATAGTTATTAGAAAAGGAGGAAAAGCATGTAATTTTATAAACATAATTTTACAGGTGACTTAAGAAGTATGCCTTGTGAGGTGAGGAATTACTGGGATATTCTTTTTTTTTTTTTTTTTTTTTTTTTTTTGCGGTACGCGGGCC
>NC_041229.1:26583490-26619813 GCF_002837175.3 Physeter macrocephalus
GGGCCTCTCACTGCTGTGGCCTCTCCCGTTGCGGAGCACAGGCTCCGGACGCGCAGGCTCAGTGGCCATGGCTCACGGGCCCAGCCGCTCCGCGGCACGCGGGATCCTCCCAGACCGGGGCACGAACCCGCATCCCCTGCATTGGCAGGCGGACTCTCAACCACCGCGCCACTAGGGAAGCCCTGGGATATTCTTTTTCATCCTAGATCAGATGTTATCAACATTCTTTTTTGTTGTTGTTGTTGTTGTTTTGTTTGGCCATGCCACACATCTTTCAGGATCTTAGTTCCCCTACCAGGAATCAAACCCAGGCCCCAGCAATGAAAGTACAGAGTCCTAACCACTAGAACACCAGGGAATTCCCTCAACATTCTTAAGTAAAGATTTGCACTGTTGTGATGATTATCTTTGTACCCCACTCTAACTTGGAATATTCTTTTTCATCCTAGATCAGATGTTATTAACATTCTTAAGTAAGATTTGTACTGTTGTGATGGCTAGGCCACAGGGTGCCCAGACATTTGGTCAGGCATTGTTCTGGGTGTGTCTGTGAGGCTGTTTTTGGATGAGATTAACATGTGAGTACATAGACTGAGTAAATTATTGCCCAGTCTAATGTGGGTGGGTCTTATTCAATCAATTGAAGACCTGAAGAGAACAAAAAAGCTGAGTAAGAAGAAACTTCACCTACCTAACTGCTGGAGCTGGAATATTATCATTTCCTGCCTTTGGACTTGAACTGAAAAATCATCTCTTCCTAGGTCTCCAGCCTGCCAGCTTTCAGACTAGAACTTATACCATCAGCTGTCCTGGTTCTCAGGCCTTTGGATTCAGACTGAAACTACATCGTTGGTTGTTCTGAGTCTCTGACTTGACAGCCACATATCTTGGGACCTCCATAATTTTGTGAGCCAATTATTTATATGTATATACATATATAATATGTTTATGTATGCACACATATACATACATACACACACACCACACACACATTACACATATACCAGTAATTATATATATAACAAATAGGCTTATAGCCAAATATATAGCCTATTGGTTCATTGGTTCTGTTTTTCTAAAGAACTCTAATACAACTGTTTTCTGCCTTACTTTTCTTCACAACTGCTCCCAAGCCTCTCATTACCATTTTTCCCTCCACGACACCCATTCTCATTCTTACTATGTCTATTTACTTACAGTTACTCAGAACACTGCTCACAAAGTTACTGCAGGTAACTTATTTTTCCAGTACTACTGTGAATTACATCCTATTAATGGCCCCTGCACGTGCATGCACACACACTCTTATACAGGCACATTATTCTTCATACAGTACATCAGCTAGTCAGTAACTTTCTGTGATAATGAAAATATTCTATGTTTGTGGTGTACAATATAATAGCCATTAGCCACATGTATTAGGGTTCTCCAGAGAAACAGCCAATTGGAAGGAGAGAGAGAGAGAGAGAGAGAGAGAGAGATAGGGAGATTGATTTACTGTGTGGAGTTGGCTTATGTTATTATGGAAGCTAAGCAGTCCAAAGATCCGCAGTCGGAAAACTGGTCCAGGAAAGCCAATAATAAAGTTGCAATCCAAGTTTTAGTCCAAAGGCAGGAGAAGTCTGATATTCCATCTCAAAGACAGTGGCAGAGAGAAAGAATTCTATCTTACTGGGCCTTTTGTTCTATTCAGGCCTTCAGTGGATTCAATGAGTCCCACTCACATTAAGGAAAACAATCTGCTTTCCTCAGTCTGCTGATTCAAATGTTGAGCTCATCTAAAAACACCCTCACAGACACACCCAGAAATAATGTTTAGCCAAGTGTCTGGGTACCCTGTGGCCCAGCAAGTTGACACATAAAAGTAACCGTCATATTACATATGGCTACTGACTGCTTAAAATATGGCTAGACCAACCAAGGAACTAAATTTTTAATTTTTATTTAATTTTAAGTAATTTAAATGTAAATAGGTATACATGGCTCACAGTTACTGTTTTGGACAACACAGTAGTAGATTGTCTCAGTCCTAGAATGAAACTTTGACTGATGCTGTAGGACCATTCAGACTACTTCTCCAGTGTCTGGCTTCCACCTGGGCTTGAAACACCTCCCCTGGGAGAACACAGCCACCATGTAAGAAGTCCAACTACTCTGAGACTGCCATGATATGAAGAAGTATTAAGCTAGTCACATGGAGAGAGTATGTCAAGAGAGGGAGAGAAAGCCCTGTCTGTTCTAGCCATCCATCCCATTTGAAGGGAATGTGAATGAAGAAACTGTATTGGACCTCTAACCCAATCAGGCCTTCAGGTGACTTCAGCCAGAGCTGCCACCTGACTCTAACCATATGAAAACCCACAAGCAAGAAGTTCCATCTAAACCTGCAGAACCATGAGAGATAATAAATTGTTGTCTTAAGCCAATCAGTTTTGGGGTGATTTGCAAGGCAATAAATAACCAGAACAGAAGTATGTTAAGGAATCAAGGATTCCTATTTTTCTGGCTCCCCTAGATCCCAATCTTCTTTTCTTTCTGTTTCCTACTTTCTTGCTTTCTGTGGTGTAAACTTTTATGCTTAGAACTAAATTAGCAGTTTGGGAAAGTCACAGTTATCTGGCCTTCAAGTATCTTGGATTTCTGACCTCATATTTAAAAGGCTTTCCTGCTTTCAGATAGGCCAAGTTGGACCAATGTTTGCCTTTTACTTCCTTACTAAAGGCCCTAACCAGTTAATACAATCTAATTCCCTGATCTTTTTCAATCAATTGTCTTTTAAAAGTAATCCCAGAAGACATATACCTATGCTTCAATATCAACATTTTAATGTCTGCTTCGCTGCCAGAAGAAAATGGATGGGAGGGAGAGGGATGTGTTGGGTAAATATTCAAATGTTATCTGCTATATAAGCAATACCTCTTACATATAACAAGACTAGTCATGTACTCAGATCCTATATAAGTTATTTATAGAACTTATAAATTGTGCTATTTAACAGTTACATAGCCTTGAACTTTATCCCTTAATAGTGTACTTTTTATTCCAGTGAGCTCAATATTTATAAAAATTTAAAAGGAATTTATTGCTAAATGTCAGGAAAACAAGTGTTTAGGACACGATGTACTATTATGATTGTTCTTAGTGAGCATTTTTTTGTGATTGACACTAAGAGGGCAAATTTTGGATCTGAAAATTTCATTAGGACTCTGTTACATCAGTGATTTGTTTTTTTCATTCCAGTTCTAAGAACAGATGGAAGTGGCTATGGATAATTCATATGATTTCAATCAACAAGGCTCATGTAATGGAATTCCATCTGAGAAGAAAAACAACTTCCTCGTGTCAGAAGATCATGGACAGAAAATCTTAAGTATACTACAGAATTTTCGAGAACAAAATGTCTTTTATGATTTCAAAATAATCGTGAAAGATGAAATAATCCCATGTCATCGTTGTGTGTTAGCAGCATGCAGTGACTTTTTCAGGTACTTTACCTTGTCTATTTATCCTTCAGATTTTATGATACCACTAATTAAGTTATTTCTTATGGCTGTACTCAATTTTCCCCCCACAGAACATGGAACAGTAATCTTTAATAATTAAAAAAAGATAATTAGAACCTAGATTAACTAATGATTTTTGAATATGAAAATATGAGAGTACCTTTTTTAAAGCTCAGATCTTCCCAGGCTAGCATTTGGAAGTCCTATGGAACATTAGTCCCTTGAATTGTTCTGGAAAAAAATTGTTTTGATCTGGAGTCAGTTTTGTATGGGGGATCCCTGCACTGTATAATTTGGGAAAAGAGGAAAGGACAGATTGAGCAAAAATAGAAGCCAATTTCAAAGAAAATGAGGAGTCTGAGAAGAAAATACATTTCAGTCAAGTATATATCCCATGGATTGTCCAGGAGAGAGGGACTCTAATGCAGAGAATTTCTCTTCTCTTTAGCCAAGATAGTCCTACAGTAGGGAAAAGTACTCCCAGAACCATTTCTGGAGAGCAGCCAACTTGTTCTGATTCTAATTCTGAATATAATTTGGTTCCCCATGTAGATCATCCTACAGGGAATGTCCTAGTCATGATGCTGTAAGAATCCACTGTGATGACAGTGGGTTTCTGATTCTTAACAGTGGTTAAGGGTCATGACCTTAGTACTGTAGTAACTGTATCAAGGTAATACCTGTGAGGCCTATTCATCAGACAGACAAACCTCTCTTGCTGACATCCTGACCTTCAGCCCTCCTAGTCATACTGCAATAAACTCAAATCCTAATTGCAGTATTTTGCATTATGTTCAGTTTTAGAAACAATTTTTATTCCAAGTAAGCAGAGTTTAAATCTCTAACAAAACACCTGTTTCTGTAGGGTTTCCTGCTTTGAATTTGGGAGCAGTGGCTCAGTGCTGCATCACAGTTTACTGGGGACAAGGGGGGCTACAACTTTTACTAGCCTTTTGCCTAACTAGACTATATGTCTTCATGTATTCTTTTCATTTCTTCTCTCATGTATCCTAAGTTATTCTTCTTCAGACTCTACTGGGGCCCTAACTGTTCTTATGCTCTCTCACTCTCAGGTTCTGCTAGTTTCTTCCCACCTCTCTTCTAATCCACTTTTTCTTCCAAGTAACTTTCTTGCTCCCGTATCTTTCATATCACCTCTTCATCAGAGGAAGCTGTACAAGTATAATGGTTAAGTACTTGGCCTCTTAATGCACATGCCCTAAATCCAAATCCCAGCTCCACCACTTACTAGGCTTGTGACCTTAGGTAAGTGACACAACCTCTTCAGGCTTCAGTTTCCTTATTTGTAAAAAATTAAGATAATAAAAATAGGACCTAACTCATAGAGTCATTATGAGTGTTGAATGAAATAATGTATATTAATGATTAGGTCAGTGCCCACTACATTCAATTAATGTTAGCTGCAATTATTATTATTTCCAAACCTAGCCAAAAAATGGAAATAATTTGGTATGAACACACAGTCTTATTTCTCCATAAAGTTTTCATGTTAACAAAGTAAGAAGTTCATATAAGCATTTGAACTGACAGTCCTCTACTCTTTATGTTGAAGTTATTTATTAATTAAATGTATTTGCACATAATATTTGTCCATAGTACTTTGTTAAGCCTACTCCTAGCTTTTTAGGGATCTACTTTCAATTTTTAAAAATTATTGTTAAAACAACATGTTTTTCAAAATTCGCATCTGTTTTGAAGTAAAACAAATGACAGTTTTATAATGACCTAGATCCTTTATTATATATAGTACTTTACTAAATGAGTATATAGTTCACATAAAAATATGTACAAATGTAGATAGAAAGTCTACGTTATTTACACTCTTGTATGATAAGGCCACTAATTCATAATTTTGTGTAACGATCAAACTCACTGGAGTATTGGGATATAAACTCACAGGAATATTGGGGTATATAAAATTAAAATAGAAAATTACATAGTGCATGGTAAATTCCCTTTATAATATTTTTGGAAAATGAAAATTATGATTAAATGTAAAGCCACTGGAGACAAGATTCAAAAGGAATCACACATATTGTGTAACCACTTTATGATAACATAGTAAATTTGAGATAGAAGTTAACTGGATACTTTAAAGATGAGTAGGGTGAAGTATAGAAATACATTACATGTTTCTTCTCAAAGAAAATGTGGAAGTTGGTGATAAATTAGAAGTACATATGATTTTAGAAAACTTTTTTTCTTAAAATGATATTAATAATAGTTGGCATCAATTAACTTAGTTATTCCTCTCACAACTCAGTGAAATAGGTACTACTAGTATCCCCATTTTCAGATGAAGAATTTGAAGCACAATCAAGTTGTTAACCTCCCCAAGGTCACACAGTTAATAAGTGGTATAGGCTAGATACCCACCCAGGCAGCCCTGTTCTAGAGGCCATGCTCTTATTATTACCCTAAACTGACTATAGATATCTTAATAATCTAATTATCAACGCAGGTTAATGTTTCTAAGTTGATGTACATTGTTGAAATATCCTGCCTAATATTTAACATGTATAAATTTTTGTAACTATATTTATTCATTATTGTGTTAAGAAGTATTGGATACCCCTAGTAAAAAGGGGCATTAGCATCCTTTTCCTAAGGAGTATTCTGTATTTGGAAGGCTCCTCATATTTTTCAGTTGGACACTTGTGCTGTAGTAGCTTTAGTTACTCTCTATAGTAGACTTTAATAATGAAGTTTGGTTTTCCCCCAGAGTACTTGGGCACCTGGGCACTACTCACAAAGGTGTTCTGGGCAATACTGGAACAAATACAAACCAGTATTAAACCAGGACCAAAATCAGGTGATCTTTAGTCTTAATGAATGTTCAACTGGCAGTCTTTAGTTCTTTGTTGTAGCTCTTTCCTCTTTAATCTTTATCTTTATTTGCAGTTCTACTGAAAACCATCATAATGGGTTTGTTTACAGTGTAAAAATGAATAACTCTGGATATGAAATTAATATAAGGATGGACAGCAATATTGTTCTTACCAAAGCCAAATGTAAACTATATCTTAGTCTCCTGCCTAAATATTTCTAAATAATTTATATTTTTGCTTAAACTGAGCCAAAAAAATTCCTATTTCCTTGGAGTCTATCAGCTTTACCAGATGGGGATAAATTAGAACTTATTATGAAGAACTTTCAAGCTGGTCAAATTATTCAAATCTGGAGACCCATCTCCATCTCTCAGAGGCTATTTCTACAAAAACCTTCTTTTTAGCCTTTTTAGTTTGGTGTGGTACACTGTTGTTTAGTTGTATGAAATCATATTCCCTTTTTCCTAAAGTGCTGTATGAAATGTGTTTTTAGACATGTATTCAAGTTTATCTTATTTGGTGGATTTTCCCACACAGACAGAGTCATTGGAAACATCTGATATCTCACTGTATTCCATCTTTTAGATATTTCACTGCTGCCAAATTGAAAATTATTTTGAAAAAGACTTTTAAATCCTAAACCCAGAAGCTTTTATATTTTAAGTAATTTTAGTTATCACCTGCAGAGTTGATACTAAATTAACCCATAAGTAAATAAATTCAGCCATTAGAGAGATTTTACCCTAATTTTATGAATACTATATAAGAACATCAAATCAGATGCAAAATTTGAATCTTTTTGTAGCCTTTGGATCCATTGCTGTGGGTCAGCTATAATGTACATATTTTGCAATATGGGAGTTATGTAATACGTATAGTTTACAGATAGATAATATGGTCTCTATTATAGATATTAAATTAATTTATTAGGATGCTTTAAAAATGTATTTTGTAAACGTATTTTACATCAACCTAAGAGTAAAGGAAACCTCTTTAAGGTAATATTGAAAATTATCGTGGAATAAAATATTCCTGTTTATTTGTTCTCCTGTGTTCTTCATTTTTGCAGGGCTATGTTTGAAGTAAACATGAAAGAAAGAGATGGTGGAAGTGTTACCATTACTAATTTGTCCTCCAAAGCAGTAAAAGCATTTCTTGATTATGCCTATACTGGAAAAACAAAGATAACAGATGATAATGTGGAAATGTTCTTCCAGTTGTCATCATTTCTTCAAGTTTCCTTCCTGTCCAAAGCTTGCAGTGACTTTTTAATAAAAAGTATTAATCTTGTGAATTGTTTACAGTTATTATCTATATCAGATAGCTATGGCTCTGCCCGTTTGTTTGATCATGCTTTATACTTTGTACAACATCACTTTTCTTTATTATTTAAATCCAGTGATTTCTTAGAGATGAATTTTGGAGTACTGCAAAAATGTCTGGAATCAGATGAATTAAATGTTCCTGAAGAAGAAACTGTACTGAAAGTTGTCCTTAGTTGGACTAAACATAACTTAGAATCAAGGCAAAAGCATCTGCCTTATTTGATTAAAAAAGTAAGATTATATCAGTTATCTGAGGAGACACTTCAAGATTGTTTACTCAATGAAGAGTGTTTACTCAAAAGCACAAACTGTTTTGACATAATCATAGATGCAATTAAGTGTGTGCAAGGTTCTGGTGGACTTTTCCCTGATGCTCGACCATCCACAACTGAAAAATACATATTTGTTCACAAAACTGAGGAAAATGGAGAAGATCAATATACATTTTGCTATAATATTAAAAGTGATTCATGGAAGATACTGCCACAATCACACCTGATTGATTTGCCAGGATCTAGTCTGTCTAGTTATGGGGAGAAAATATTCTTGACAGGCGGTTGCAAAGGGCCATGTTGTAGAACAGTTCGGCTTCATATTGCAGAGTCATATCATGATGCCACTGATCAAACCTGGTGCTACTGTCCGGTCAAAAATGATTTTTTCCTGGTATCAACTATGAAAACACCAAGAACCATGCATACATCAGTTATGGCTCTCAACAAATTATTTGTCATAGGTGGTAAGACTAGAGGATCCCAGGACATTAGAAGTCTCTTAGATGTTGAATCTTACAACCCTCTTTCCAAAGAATGGATATCTGTTAGCCCATTACCCAGGGGCATATACTATCCTGAAGCAAGTGCATGCCAAAATGTAATTTATGTTCTTGGATCGGAGGTAGAGATTACAGATGCTTTTAACCCATCACTTGATTGCTTTTTTAAATACAATGCTACAACTGATCAGTGGTCTGAACTAGTAGCAGAGTTTGGGCAGTTTTTTCATGCAACACTAATTAAAGCTGTCCCTGTAAACTGCACACTGTATATATGTGACCTTTCCACTTATAAGGTTTATAGTTTTTGTCCAGATACTTGTGTTTGGAAGGGTGAAGGGTCTTTTGAATGTGCAGGCTTCAACGCAGGTGCAGTTGGAATTGAAGATAAAATTTATATATTAGGTGGTGATTATGCACCAGATGAAATCACAGATGAAGTGCAGGTCTACCACAGCAGCAGGTCTGAGTGGGAAGAAGTTTCACCAATGCCAAGAGCCTTAACTGAATTTTACTGCCAGGTGATTCAGTTTAATAAATACAGGGACCCATGGTTTTCTAATCATTTCTAAAAGTAGTGTGTGATTAGACATTCTAAAACTATTGCAGTTCTAGAAACCTGCAGTAAATTTATTAACCTTCATTATTGGTAAAACAGTCTTTACGGCTTAATAACATAAAATGCACCTTCTATGAGAGAAATACTATGAATGTATACCATATATGAATTAGCAGTTCCCAGAAACTTAAAATTCAAAATAAATTTTACCAAAAATTATATTGTATTTAATTTAATCTTGGAGAGTCTAGAATATTACTATTTTCATATGTAAATAAAACTCAGGCTTTGATGTTTTGATTTTTTAAGTACTTTATCCATGAAACACTAGTTAAAAACAAATCAAACTTCACAGAATTGAACAGTTAAGATGGGAGAAATCTCTAGGTAAAAATGATTTATTTACACTATTATATGAAGTGAAAAATAGAGGCGAGAATCCTATCTTGTTACTACAGGTATAAGAGTTGTCAAATTCCTATTTTTTCTGATCACTGGTTAGCTGCTTTTAAGCCCATTCTTTTCTTTCACCATTTTTTAGTCAGAACATTTTCTGAAATGCAGTGTATTTCCCCAGCCTTCTAAACTGTACACTAAACATGGTTTAACTCTTTTCATGATTCGACTCTTCGTTAAGAACATAATGTACTGTGCTGTAATGCCATAATGCCATTGGCAGTTACTGAAATGTCTTAAAATTTGCTGATTCTATTAGTTTTCAGTGTCAGTTGGTTTCAGTTTTTAGCAGTATTATACCTTATTTTCTGGCTCAAGCTCAGTAAATTAACATTTTTGATTTAATTAATCAGTTCTAAGTTATACCTGACCTGAGTTTATCTTGCCATGTAACCCATTTAGTGAAGTTCTTGGTTTCTGGGATCGTAGTACTAAAATACTTTTTCTGTATCATTGCCAGTTTCCAATGTAAGTGAGGATGTAGAAAATCTGACCTCTAGATAAGTGGACCACTATTGTTGGCATTTCTTAAACTTTTACATGTCCAAATTTGAGTTACAATAAGAAATTTCAGCGTTTAAATTAGTACCATATCAGTTTTCTGTGATGATATATACCAGCTGTAAAGTGCTGTGTATGTTTACTACTTCAGTAAATTATTCACAGTGAATTATTTTCTAAATTTAACAATATGACTAGGCTTTTGGTATTGATAGTAGTATTTGAAACTTGCATCTTGTTAGATGTTTAATCACCTTTAACCCAAACAATGAAAGAGTGTTAATCATCTTTGTTTTCAGCTAAGATGATTCTGCCTTGTAAGAGGATCTGTTTATCAGTTTTACAGATATAGGTATTTTAGGTTTTAAGATGCCTGACATATCTCAGGTAATGTGCAAGCTGTATTTCTGTGGAATTAAATGTAGTTTCCTACACATTGTAATAAATGTTAATCTGTTGTAAATATACATATTCTTTAGAAGTGGAAATATACTTAAATGAAGGTCCTTTTACCATATAAATTTTTGCAATCATAAGTTTCAAATATATTTTTAAAAATAGAACAGAATATTAGACTGAATTATTGTGCAATTCCAAAATCAGGGATTGTCTGTAATCAGATGACAGTTGCATAAAAAGTATTCTGTAGAATTGGTGGCTTCCTACCTTAGTTGGCTCTGCCCTTTCCTCTGTGTGTGTATTGTGTGTGTAAGAAAAAAAGAAAATTCAATGGTGGCTTTCTTTTATGTGTTACGTGGCATTCTGGAAACAAGTTATTTGAGAAAGACCATAACACAGTGGGGACTAAATTGTTAACTTAAGCATATATAAACAAATGTTTCCAGAAAGGGAGAACTAAAGCAAAATAGAATCCCTTCCTGATCTTGTTTCATTATTTTATCTTGATTTCTACCATTCTTCTCATTGGCCACTGATTTCTGATGTTACTAGAAATATCCTTGTTGTCAAGGCCTAGGTGGCTCCCTCTGCATTTGATTTAATACACTTTCTAACGCACAAGGCTTTCTGCTTTAGTTTCTACAATTGCTGCAGGTTACTTGTTAATCATTTTCACTATTGGCATCCCTTTACATCTGTACCTGAGTGCTCTTCATCAGTTATAACTGCAAGAAAAGTAGTCTGTCTAGTCATAAAACCTCAAACTCTTCCTTTACTTACTGTTCTTTTTCCTTGGCACCATAGCAATCTGTGCTGGGCTTGGCTCTGTTAATAATTGATCTTTTTCTCTCTAATTTTGCATCATCTGGTAAAGGTAACAGTTTCATTTGATCTATCAAATGGTTGTTGAAAAATGGTTCTGGTGTTCAAAATCCTCAAGGAACCGAATCACATACACACATGGTCAGTGACTGAACTGGTATTATTGATATCTTTCCGATCTTGCCAATCACTACTGCTTCACTAAGACATATATATTATTCTGGCTTTACCCTCCATTCTGGATTTCTGACATGCAAATCTCAGTGATCTCTCAAGTCTATTCTCAGTACCCAGAAGGAGCTGTCTTTCCTGTCTGTAAGTTTAGGAAATAACATCCCTTTATCTATGACTTCTTCCCTTAGTCTTTTTTTTTTTTCTTTAAAGTCTGCTTTCCTTTCATTATCATCCTTCAGCCAGTGCTGCAGTGTAAGATACAAAATAATTATGCTCATTATCCAGATTGCTTTCATTCTTGTGGAAAGATTCTAATTAACATTTCTAAATCCTTTATCATTTGTCCGGGTCCACTACATTTGGCTTATGCATGCAAAAAATTTCCAATATTTTAATGTCTTCTAAAATTGAAAGTAGGTATGTTGTCACTATTAAATATAAAAAAGATTAAATTCAACATTTATATGAGATCAAAGTTAATGAACATTTTTAGAGCGATCTTCAAACTTGATTTACAACGTGGAGCACCTTTTGTTCATCTATTGCCTGTGAGACTAAGCAGTATGAAGAATTTGCCTAATCAAAATTTACTGCATTCCCATAACACTCAACTCTGGTTTGGGGAGGGAAAGAGGTCTTTATCACAGCAGTATTCATTATATGTTACCCTTGAAAGTTAGAATATTATTTGAGAGCAACCACATCCTGCAACATGATTCTATTTTTCCCAGATACCAAGAAGAGCAATTGAATACATGTACAGGGTACCTAGCTCAAGGCATATGATTTGAAAATCAGAGTCAAGTATAGAGGGAGACATCTGTTTACCTTTTGAGATTTGGAAGCAATAAATGTAATGATTAAACATATTGTTGAATACATGGTGTTACTTTTAGATCATCATTCTCAGTTTAATTGGATCCAATGTTTGGAAACTCGTATGTCTAGAATTAAATGTTTAAGACTCAAAAATGTCTTCCAACGGGCAGCTCTTGAGAGCAACCTAAAAACAAAGGCTGAAATTTATAAGGAAGGAGATTTCTGTTCAACATAAGAAACAATTTTATTCCACTTTATAAAGCCATATTTAGAATAAGACTAGTTATCAAAGACTGTGACATATGGCAGATAGATGATTAGCCCAAGTAAATTCCTACATAGGAGTACACAACCAAAGATTTCTACATTCTATTTACACATTTTGATCTTAACAGTTTTCTGACTCTTGACTAATTTCTTCCTCCTTCAGTTTATTTAGCGTTTAGGCATTCTGAGTAACTTGATTTCAATGATTCTGCATACTCAAGATTTCAATAAGACATGAATCTTAAAATTATATCATTTTAGCATTCTTGTTGAAGGGAACTTGTTCTTTTTTTTTTTAAATCACTCAGGAAGAAGTCTGTAAAGGATGCTGACATTTATAGTGAGCTGCTAATAGGGATTTTTCCTTGTGTCTACCATACGTGCACATTTGTTTTATAGTGAATAGAAGCTGAAAGACCAGTACCTAAATTTCTCCTGAATTGTTCTTATTTCACTGCAAATGTAGCTATATAGCTAAATGTAATGATTCTAATTAAAGATTATGTGATTTGAAAGAATATATCTTAAAAATCTATATATGTTTATAAATTATATTTGATGGCACTATGATGCTTAATCAAATTTAATCTATAAATAGGGAATTTAATCATAGCATGATATTACACACTAATCAAAAGATAACTTTTCTAAATCATAGATTCATATTCAAACTTGAAAATAACCTTAGAATCTAATACAGTTTCCAACCTTGTACAGAAAGCCCCTCTAAATTCTAAAATACCCTTGACAGGTGATTTTTTTTCAAAATCTAATTCAGTTCTTTCAGGGTAAAGAGCTCACTACCTCCATTTTTGAACAGTTCTATTAGAAAGTTCTTCCTAACATTGAAAGCAACTCTGCCTCCCTGTAATAACTTTCAATCCCTGGTCCTAGGTTGCTGTCTCCAAGTATTGGAAACAGCATGTCTTCCATTCCTCTAAAATCAAGTCCTCCCTTTCCTTCTTGTTCAAATGCTTAACACTTTAAAACTTGCCACAATGGCCAGGATTACATGCCTTCTCCTGTACAGTTGCCTCAGAGAATCTATCCTAGCTCTATTGCTTTTTTGGTGTGTTGAGCATAACCAGCATTGCAGAATCTCTTGATAATGCAATCATCTCATTCCCTTAACCAGTTCTCTAGCTCTTATAAATCCAATATCGGCTAGAGCCTTGCTGTATCTCTCTCCTTCTACCTCCTGTCAACATAATCACAAACATATATTTTCTGAGAGAGGAATTCTAAAGCCAAATTTTAGTGTCTTTTGATCATTTGTCATTGGATATGGTTTTCAGAATTTTAAAAACGCTTCCAAAAGAGACCTTAAAAAGTATACAAAAAATAGAAACCAAAGCAGTCACATCCTTGGTAGTTAATGAAGGGACAATTTGCTCACAAATGAATAAAAACCAGCCTTATGGTAACAATCTAAGTTTGGAGATTCATCTGTGCTGATTGTTCAGTTGGATAGAGCATGATAATTCCATAAAACAATGCCATTATTAAATAACTATATAGGTCAGGTAGCTTTATTCGTCTCATTAACTTTGACAACATTCTCAGTCATATCTAACTAACTCAACAAATTATGCTATTGGTTCCAAGGGTAAACAAGGTTGCTGGAATAACTCAGAGTACATTCTCTGAGTATCACATTGTGGTGTAAATATTTCTTTACATGTCTGACTTCCTTATTTGGAAACTCTTAGGAATAGGGACATATATTTATCATCTCTGGACCTAGCAATCAGCACAGTGCTTGCATATAATAAGGCATTTAATAAACTAACATTCTATTAAGCCAATATATGAAGCAAAATTTATTATAGTTATATTGTTATTGAATGGGTTAGATATAAGCGTACATTTTGCAATTTATTTTCATGTACAAAAGAAATTAATTTACATTAGGACTTTACATTTTAGAATTCTTCACATTGTACTTTAGTTATCTACAAATGTATGTGTTAATTCTTTTTGTAATATTTGATATCTTGCTTATGTTCAAAGTCTGGGCTAGGTAATTTATACAACTTTTTGTTAGTATATGTTGTATATTAATTTTTGTTAGTATATGGAAAAGTTAATAATGAAGTATTTTTTATTTGAGAATGAAATTGCATTACACAGTACATTGCCCTCGTTTGGAGAACATGTATAGTTGGTTGTATAGTTGTGTAGTATATGTATATTTGGTTCTTGAAAGTGAAATTATACTTAAAATAATTTATTTCCTTAATTTTTTAGTGCTTGAGATTATTCTCTGAATTTTAATTATAGTATTTAGTTCTGTGTTTCCTTTCAAATGCAATAATAGATAAGACAATGACTGAAAGTTTCATTAGTAAACATGCAACACCCATTTCTTCTACAAGAGCATAATAGCTCTAGTGACTTTTTTCCCACTTGGAGAGACTGTTCAAAGCTACTTAACGTTGCATACATAAGTGATTTACTTCATTTCCTGTTAGTAGAATATGGGCTTTTGCCATATGCTATGAGACATAAAATCAGCATTTTTGCAGGTCCATGTTAACCATATTAACATGTAGTAAAACATTTCAATTATATAAAATAATTATTAATGTATTAAAGTGTATCTCAGAAAAGAATATATATATTCTGTTTGTATTTATTGTTATTATAAATAAAAAAGGTAGAAAAAGGTGGATGCTAAAGCTCTCATTTTCTTGCCACCCCCTTCCCCAGATGCTCTGAGTAGCTCTAATGAGTCTCAGAATTCCTGAGAGAGTAGTGGTGGTGGGGGGTTACTGTCAGAATGGGCTCTGTAGCTATGATGACATATCCAGCAACATAGACTTCAAGGTGGACATCCTGGTCTGAACGAATACAATACAGCTAGATCTCAAATGAGTCATAGGTGGGGAGAGACCTCGAGGTTCTGACTGAACTAGCAAAGAACAGACTAAATGCCCATGAGCCACAAATGAAAGCAGTAGAAGCTAGCTGAAGGTACAGGGTCAGGCACTGTCTAACCCTGCTTCACTGGACATCAGCCTCACAAGAATCAGCCAGCTGCCAGGGTATAAGCCTTCTTCCTACCTCATGTGTCCAAATGCTCAGGGGAAGCTAGTGAAGGGGTCCAGAGTCTGTGAGACTAAGCCGTACCATAAAAAGACTTTAAAAATGTTTACGTTGGACATTTGACCTCTTAATTCCAGTTCGTATAATTTTTCCTCTTTCTGGACAGGCCCATTTGCTATCATGTTTCTGGTTTTCCCATGCAATGAGTTGTGATTTACTACACAACCTTGGCGCCCAAGCCCTCTTCTGGACTACTGCTCAGGTTGAAACAGAGTTCATCTTTGAAAACCCAACCCTTAAAAAATCAACTGTCCCTATCCCACATGCTTGCATAAGGCTAGTTACTTTCTCTGAATTTCTTATGCTCTCTTAGCAAATTCTTGGTCCAACCTTATTGCTCCAGACTTATTCCTTTATTACCTCCAATTCTCCATGTGCTTCCAGATTTCTGTAGTTTACTTTGCCATCAAATATTGACTCATCACCTTCTCTTTAATCCCCCTAGACAGAAGCCTTTAACAAAGTTAATTTAAAATGTAAGGATATTGTAGGGAATTTACCCGTTACCAGGTTTTTGGGGATGCTCCTCTCAAAGGAGAGGTCTCCTCTCTTGGTGAACATTTTAACACTTGCAAGCTTTCCTCTCAAGTCATTAAACAGAAATGTTAATAATCTCGGTCTGATGCATTGGCATTTGAAGTTCTTTCCCTAAATTCTGAACTGCCTGAATTTGTCCCTTTCTCCCCACTACAGGAGAAAAGCCCCTAAATGACAAAATTTAATCTCCATATTCACAGAAAATAAGTTGCAAAACCCATTGAAACTAGCAGTTTGTCCCCTTTCCAACAACTAAGTAACTAAGAGTTAATATTGTGCTACAGGCTCTTATGCAGTTACAGTATGTTACAAATATGTTTTTTCAAAAACTATTTGTAGCAATTTAGCCAATATATGGATTTTAATAGATTTATATGTATATTTTTCAGAGAAAATAATAATCCTAAAAAGTAACTATTATTTTCACTATGAATATGGAGTTTCAAAATAATGTTTATAAAGTGTTTTGAGGTTTTTGAAACTACAAAATATTGAATTTTTAGGCAATGTGGCACTAAACCAATCTACCTAATGAACATTAATTAATCAAAACTTCAGGTTATTTTAATTATTTTAATTTATGTTTATAAAACCCATGTTTCCAGGATAAAGTTTTTTTGCACTTATTAAATTTTGCAATTCTAAAGACTTCTATAAAGCTTAATGAAACTAAACCCAAGATAGCAAACTTAAAATTCATGGAAAACTTAAGAAATTTGTGAGACTTATCTTAAAATAGAATTTAAACATAAATATTGAACAGATCATCCTAGTATTTACAGTGTTGGATATCACTGGACCTGATAAATATTTTTGCATTTCTTCCAAGTTCAGGACTTGTTTAAACTGATTTTGCTCTAGTAGTCTTTAGTGAATCTTCCATGGGAAGTTATTTACCCTTACCTAACCTTGACCAAAACATATCGTGCAAAATTAGTTTAAAATTTTCAATCAAGAAAAGCCTTCCTCTGTGGCCTTTTCAGATTTAAAAATCCAATTAGTTTAATTTTTTCCTTTTAGAGATTAACCACCCTTTTATGTTATGAAACATTAATTGGAATTCAAGCTATAGCTCTTTTTTAAACAAACTTTCAACAAATCAGTAAATTTTTTCTTTTATAAATAGTATTCACCTTGTATCTATTCCTGAAAGAGTAAAATATACCACAATATTCTTCCATTTAAATACAATTCACACTTCTCTTACAAGCACAAATTAATGAGTACTCTTGTTTCTAGGAATTTTCACAAAGAGAATTATTCAGTAGTTCAAAGCATCTAAATTTCTTCCCTTGATAAATGAAATATTGAAGCTCTAACCAATAATTATTTTTATGGGATGTCTACCCAGGAATATATGTGTCAGGCAGTGTTGCTTAAACTTGCTTTGAAAAACATATCTGGGAGTCTGTTAAAAATACCGAATCCAGGACCTTACTCGTAGGGATTTTCAGCTAGTAAGTCTAATAGATTCGGGTCCTAGGAACTAATATTTTAAACAAGCACTGCAAAATATTCTTATCAGTAAGCAGGCCTGGAAACATACTGGGGTAGAGATTGAGAACCCAGCTCTGAAGTCAGGCAGATCTGGGTTTATATCTCAGTTCCCCCACAGAGTGGTTTAAAAGCTGTATAAGCTTGAGAAAGTTACTTAAACATTCTGTGCCCCAGGTTTTTTATTGACAAAATTGAGATAATAGTTGTACCTCCCACAAAATGTTGTTGTGAGAATTAGATCAAATAATGCAGGTGACATGCTTGGCAATAGGAGATGTTCGATAAATGTCTTTTGTCTCCTCTCTTTTTTCTTGTTTGATTTCAGCAGAAGCCATCTTCCCCTAACTCTCCAACACGCTACCACAGCCTTACATTCTACAATTAGAGATAAAATTTTAAATCTGAAAAGTACCCAAATCTACCTTGGCAGAGGGAATTGATGGGACAAAGTAAAACTTTGCCTAATACACAATTTAGCTTTGACTTGGCCCTAACCATTCCCTCTTAGGCTCAACCATGGGTATCTCATTTATTAATTTATTCATTTAACAACCATTTCTTGAGTTCCTAATGTGTGTCATCAGTATACTAGGCTTGAGGGTACAATAGCAAGAAAATCAGATGTGTTCCCTATTCTCCTTGAACTCACTAAGTATTCTGCTGCTTCTGCAAGTCCCTCCAGATTTGATTTTTGCCTCATCTCTATTGATAACAAGCACTTTCACTTTGGCCCCATTTTTGTTTTCCACTCTCTCTTCCAGGGCCTTGTGCCTTAGTAAGTTCTTTGGCTTCC
Organism: Physeter macrocephalus; assembly: GCF_002837175.3. Taxonomy (NCBI): domain Eukaryota; kingdom Metazoa; phylum Chordata; class Mammalia; order Artiodactyla; family Physeteridae; genus Physeter; species Physeter macrocephalus. The sequence continues at coordinate 26,601,872 of NC_041229.1, forward strand.
ACATCTGCTCTTCCCAGATGAGAATTCCCTTTTTCATGGCTCCTGTGGCTGATGCCAAATGGAGAATGAAGCCCAGATCTCCTGTACACACATGAGCAGAGGATCAGACAACCAGATTACAGAACCTAAAGCTGTCATAAAATGGGTGAGAGCTCTTAGAAGTCTACAAGGAATTTCAAATCTACTGAATGTTTTATTTTCACAAACTGCAATGTAGAAGAATATATAAATCTTTGAACACAATTCAAAAACTTTTTTCTCATTTATTTCCCACCCTGGTATATGTATTCAGCCCTATATAATATGTCATGTTGACAAACTCTCATATATCATGCAGAGTACTATTTTAATATTTTTTCACCTGGTAAATTAAGATGACCATTTCTCACCAATTCCCCAAGCATTCAGTTTCCCCCTCACCAAAATAACACAGACTTAAGAAAATGTGCAGAGGTCAGCTTATTGATATTTAGAAATACAAAATGAGGATGGTCAGTCATGAAAAATTCCACTTATGTACAACAATCCCTCTCATTAATAATTTGAGTCCACCTCAATCTTGCAAATGTAATTAATGGAGCATCAGGGGAGTAAACGAAATCAGAGGCAAGTAGTATACATTCCATGTGACCAGGAATACTGATGATAAAATGTAGTCAGGACCTCAGTAGTAAGGGGAGGGCTGAAGAATAGAAACTAGTGATTGTATAAGAAGAGTTAGATCAGGAGCTGCTGTAAGTTGTCATTCCTCGACCCTGTTCTGCTTAGCCAACATCTCTAGCCTTAAGTGGGCTACATTTACATATGGCCAGGAGTTATGACAATCTATGTCTTTGAGTGGGGGAAAAAAGGCAGAAGGATATCTTTTGGGAAGTAGGAGGGGTCTGGACTTACAAGTTTTGTTGAGTTCAAAGAATAGACACTCAAATCCAGTGGCTGGGGCCCAGATTTCCTTGTTATAAACTTCCATTGAATCATAGAGATCTCTCTGAACAGGGGTGAGAAGCTAGCACATAAAGACCCTAATGTTTAATAAATGAAAATGGTTCTTTCTACTTCGAGTGCCTCAATTTATTTAGCTGGGCCTAGGTGCAGTCCACACTTCTGCAGAATAACAGTGTCATAGTTTGAATGGAAAAGCACATGGCATTAAGGTGTCACATAAAAAAGACCAGCTGGCTACCCCAGACAGGTCCTCATAGGATGGCAGGACTTTTTTGCCACCATGTCTATATCAGTTACCTATTGCTACATAACAAACTACCTCAAATCTAATGGCTTAAACAATCCTATTGCTTATGATTCTATAGGTCAGGAATTTGGGCAGGGCTCAGAAGGGACATCTTATCTTTGTTCTACATGGGCTGGATAGATTCACATAGGGATGGAGGCCTCACACATCTGGTGCCTTTGTGCTAGCTGTCAATGGGACAGCTCAGTTCTCTTCCCTGTGGCTTCTCTCTTCATGTAGTCTCTTTCCTCTAGGGCTGCACTGTCCGATATGGTAAGCACTATCCACATGTGGCTGTTTACATCAAAAATTATATTAATCAAAATGTTTTAAAATTAAAAATGTAGTTTCTGAATTACAAGTCACACTTCAAGTACTCAGTAGTTATGTGTGGCTAGTGGATGCCACACTGGACAATATAGAGTATTTCCATCATAGCAGAAATTTCTGTTAGAAAGCACTGCTCTAGGGCCTTTCTCTCCATGTGGCTCCAGCAGGATAGCCTGAACTTCTTTCCATGGTACCTGGCTTCTCTCAAACCTAGCTATGACAGCATATCTACAGAGCCTCAAGACCTGGGCTCAGAGGTCCCAGACACCACTTCTATATTCTACTAGTCAGAGCAATTCACAAAACAACACAGATTTAAGAGGTGGGAAAAAGACTGCATAGCACATAGCAAAGACATATTGTAAAGGGTACAGAAACAAAGAGGTATGATTTATTGCATGTCATTTCTAACAATCTACCAACATATCAAATCCAATTCTGAGTTCTCTCCAGGAAGTACTCACAGGTCAGAATCTGGACTCTTTTGAGCCTCTTCTCTCTTTACTCACATTCTCTGCTCTATTTTTGGCAGCCGTATTCCCTCACACCTCTGCTTCTATATCCTCTCTTTCTCCCTTACCACTGCAAGATAAAATTACATCATAAGGTAAAAATTGCTTAAATTCCATTGTCAAAGTTTATGATCACTGCCATGCTTACAAGGCATGCTCAAATCCTTTGCCCCTCTCTTGCTTTGTTGTACTTACTTCACAAAATCAAAACTGAAGTGATCTGATGAGAACTTCTATAAATTCCCACCACCAACCACATCTACCCACCTTCTGGCATCTTTGTTCATATACTCAGCCTTCCCCCTCTTTACAATAGATGTACTGTTCTTGTGGACACTCCCTGCTTGTGAGTAGATCAAATCCCCTCTCACTTCAACAATTCTTCCCCCTTTCTCCTTCAGCATCCCCATTTTTATGCATCATTTCCACCAGCATACAAACATGTTGATTCCATATACCTTCCAGCAAATGCCCCATTTCAACTGCATCCATTTTTTAATCTTTATTCTCTGAGGTTTTTGCCAATCATTTCACCAAAACTGTTTTTGTTAAAGCCATCAGTGGCCTCATGATACTTCTTAATACCTGACTTATCAGCAGCTTTTTATCCAGTTCATCACTCCCTCCTCCTCGATATACTTTGCTCATGGGGCTTACAGAATTCCACCCTGTTCTGGCTTTCTTTTTGCCTAACTCCACCTCAGTCTCCTATGCTTCTTCCTTCTCTTCTCCCACATCTAAGGTTAGAGTGCCCCAGAGATCAACTCTTAAGACTTCTTTTCTTTTCCATCTACACTAACTCCCTGGGCAATCCTATCCAACAGCAAGGACTTAAATTCTATCCATTTTGTTGTCAAATCCAAGTTCCTATGTCCAACACACAGTGATGCCAAACAAACTGAAATGTTTGGAGCAGAAAGGTATATTGCAAGGACCAAGCAAGGAGTATGGGATGCTCATACTCAAAAGATCTGAACGACCCAATGAATTTCAGGGAAGCGTTTTTAAAGACAAGGTGAGGGAGAGAGTCACAGGGCACATGATCAGCTCATGCACAGTTCTCTTACTGGTTGATGGTGAAGTCACAGTGTTTTGTCATAGGGGTTAACATCATTAATCCTCAGGTTCAGCTGGTCTGGAGGCTATATGCTGGTGGAGATCATGCAGTTAGCTTTTATTAATCTGGTAGGGGGTTCATTATCTGGAAAACCACTTGGGAATGTGCATCAGAGTCTGTTATCTATGTCCTTCAGGGAGAAAATAAAGATTCTGTGACTCAGTTATACGGCTGATCTACTGTTTAAGTTGTTACCAGTTCTACTGGCCCAACTGCCATTTTTTGTTATTACATATTCACAATCTTTCAATCAGAAATTCTTGAACCAGCCTTTTGTGATTCAGGGGAGGCCTGGGAGACTAAAGGTTTTTTACAAATGAGAGGCAGGAAGAGGACATGGGGGCAGGGGAGGTCTGTACCAGAAAGGGCCCAAAGGTTCCTGCTTGGTTACACGTTTGTTGGTGGCTTCCAAATGTATAGCTCTAATTGACATGTGTCTCAAAATTCCTAAAAACTATCTCTTTTTTTTTTTAATTTTTGAAATTTTATTTTATTTATTTTTTATACAGCAGGTTCTTATTAGTCATCAATTTTATACACATCAGTGTATACATGTCAATCCCAATTGCCCAATTCATCACACCACCAACCCCACCGCCCCATGGCTTTCCCCCCTTGGTGTCCATACGTTTGTTCTCTACATCTGTGTCTCAACTTCTGCCCTGCAAACCGGTTCATCTGCACCATTTTTCTAGGTTCCACATACATGTGTTAATGTACGATATTTGTTTTTCTCTTTCTGACTTACTTCACTCTGTATGACAGTCTCTAGATCCATCCACGTCTCAACAAATGACCCAATTTCGTTCTTTTTTATGGCTGAGCAAACTATCTCTTTTCATAGACAATATTCACCAAAAACTTAAGGTTTCCAAAACGAAACTACTATACTCTCTTACAGCTCTGTAATGGCATCTCTACCCTATTTCCTCAGGGCAAAGTTTTTTGTTGTTTTTTTCTTTTATTTCTTTTTTCCTTTTTTCCTTCAAGTATACTTGATTGTGTTAGTTTCAGGTGTACAAAAAAGTGATTCAGTTACAAATATTTTTTACTTGTTTGTTCTTTTTGTTTGATTGTTGTGTTTAGGTAAGAAGTGGATTTATTTAGAGAGAAACACACTCCACAGACAGAGTGTGAACCATCTCAGAAGGTGAGAGGCATGGTTAGTTTTTATGAGTTGGGTAATTTCATAGGCTAATGAGTAGGAGAACTATTCCAATAATTTGGGGGAAGGGCATGGATTTCCAGGAATTGGGCCACCACCCACTTTTTGGCCTTTTATGGTTAGCCTCTGAACTGTCATGGCACCTGTGGGTGTGTCATTTAGCATGTTAATGTATTACAATGAACATATAATGAGTCTCAAGGTCTACTGGAAGTCAAATCTTCCACCATATTGGACCTCGTTGGTTCTAACCAGTTTCTGTAATGTCCTATGGCTATGTCATTCTTTTAAAGGTTGTGCCCTGCCTCCTTCCCTCCTGTTTCATCCTCCCCTCAGAGATTTTACTCCCATATTCTTATGGGAAGCAGAGGGGCAAAGGTCCATCTTCTGTAACAGCTGAGTAGGGGTGTTGACCCTGTCTGTCAGGGAGTAAAAAATCTCTGGATGCCTGATCTAGGTGCCGCAGGGGCAGGAGAGCTATTTGTTTTAAGCTGGTATGAGCTGGAACCCTCTCATAGCCATCATCTTGATGTGGAACTGTTGTAACTGTTTCCTTGGCCTTCCTATGAATCTTCTTGATGATGAAGCACTTTTTGTAACAGTATCAGAGTAAAAGATAACTATCTATAAATGACAAAAGACTTAAAAGGCACTGTTAAACATCTGATTACAGTGTAATTGATGAACTTGGTTACAATAACCAGAATTACAAATGACTACATTAACATACCAAATAATCCTAGTTAATTTAGTATTTTTCTTCCTGCTGATAAACTCTGTAACAGGAATAATATAAACTTGAACTTCAGTAAACCTAGGTACTACAGAAGTATTATATTTAACACTGATAACTCTAAAGATATGTCTACATTAATCAAACCAACAAGCTTAAGCCAGCTTTAATAGCAGATATTAATTTAATGTTGAATATTTCCTAGATCACTTGAACCCAAAATTCATTTTGGCTGGTTATCTTCATATTTATGGTATTTGTATAAGCACTTAAGTTCCTTTAAGCCAATTAAATAGAGCTCTTTTATGAATTAATTTTGGCAATATCATACATCTGCAACACACATACAGATACCATAAAAACACACAAACAAACACAGAGACCTCATAGTTCGCATTTCAGAATTTCAGCCATGAATCAGGCACAACAACATAAAATCCATCAGTTACAAGGGGTTGGATTCAAATTGGTCTTCTGGCAGATGGAGCAAATCAAGGTTACCTGTCTAGATGGCTAAACACTTTTTACTAATGTTTATAAAAAGACACTTAGGATTTCTATTTATCCAAATACTAAATTACTTTACCCATGTTTTCAAATTTTGCATTTTAAAAAGATGGTGGACGTAAGGGTTACTAGAGATGACCAGATAGAACATTTGCATCTCAAAGGCACAGGCAAATTCCTCCTAGGATGACTTTGTTCCCTTGAGGCCAGAAAAATATTTTTTCTTTTTCTTCTTTCTCAAAGAATTGGGTAGCCACCTCAATGATATCAAAAGACTGACACACCCATTCACCTATGTTGTAAGGTTTTACTTTCCCTCAAAATTCCTATCAGGCTCTGAATATCATCTATGGTTAGTTTAGTTAGACCAGTGGCCTCCCATTTTAGTAATCTATTTACAAACCCTTTCAAGGATCTTCCTGATTAAAGAAATTTGTGCCTTATATGTAGACACTCTATAACCCTTTTTAACTTAATAACCACCAACTGGATATCTTTGGCCAAGCCCAGAACCTCGATATTCCACACTCCAGGGTCTACTAAGGCTTCTATTTCAGCTCCAGATTCAATCTGTTCCTTTCCACTTTCTGTTAGAATCATTTGGTGATGAAGGTGGTTACCTTGCCCTTCGAGAAACGAGTGGCCCCTAGCTTAGGTAATAAATCTCTTCCCATTAAAGGGATGGGGCAATCAGGCACAAACAGAAAGGAATGTAAAAACAACTGGTCATTGATGTTGCACAAAAGGGGTTCCAGGAAAGTGTGCCCCTGCCTCTTCCCTGACACCCCCATTATATACTCCTTATGACTGCTAAGGTTTCCAGTCTTTTTGGTTAAGACTGGAAAGGTTACAACAGCATCTATAAAAAATTTTATCAAGTGGCCCACCACATCAATGACCACCCAAAGCTTGACATTAGTTATGTAGATGGTATTTCTAGGCAGAGTCATTTTTGGGCTCTGGCCACTTCAGTCTTCTGATTGCAAAACTATCAATGGCCGAGGGACCCGCACTGCTCTCCGGCATCTGGGGCATTCCCTCTTTCAATGCCCTGGCTGTTTGCAAAGGGTGCATTGATTACAATCCTTCCTCCATTGCCCCTTTTGTCCACACAGGGTACACTGGTCCTGTCTGGGTACCCATGGGTCTAGTGGTCCACCAGGGCCAGATTGGCCCAGAAATCTGACCTCTCCTGCCACTGGTGGTCTCTGAGAGGACAAAGCCACTGCAATCATTTGGGCCTTTTGCATATTTCTCTGGGTGCATTCAGTCTTTTTGGTCATATCCCTATTATTGAAAACCGAATAAGCCAACTGGAGCAAATCATTCATCAGAGTCTGAGGAGCAGCAGTTGCTTTCTGAATTTTGTGCCTGATGTCTGGGGTACACTGGGCTATGAAATGCATAGCCAAAAGGGCCTGTACCTCTGGGGAGGAGGGATCCACATTTGTATACTTCCTAAAAGCCTCCATTAGTCTCCCTTGGAAGACTGCAGGATTTTCATCCTGTCCCTGTTGGACCTCTTTCACTTTTTCATGATTAACAGGTTTTACTGTAAGTTTCTTCATAAGCTCTATTAAACAGGTAATCATATGGTCCTGTCTATCCCTATCAATAGAATTCACCTGGTAATTCCGTTGCGAGTTCACCTTGGGACAGTGTTGTTCCCCACCTGGTGTATTGCATGGCCCCATAGGGTGGGTCTTTTAAAATGTCCTCTGTGTCTTTCCTAGAGTTATCCCTCTGAGCTACACATGCCTTAATTTTTAGGGGGGTCCATTGCCTAAATACAGGCCATGAAAATTTGAACATATGGTACCTCACTCCATTTAAATTTCCTAACTCAGATTGTAGCCAAACCTGATTACATAACCTAATAAGTTTTTTCCTTTTTAATTCCTGCTGTCAGAATTATTCTCAATCTTTGAATGTATGGCCCAGGGGGGTATTGTTTGGGATTGATGCAGCATGATCCATTTCAGACCCAAGCCTGAGGTGATGTCTCTAATTCCCATGCTATCCAAAATTCCACTTTCATGACAAAACCCACCAGGAAATTTGGTCAAGATTGGCACTTAGGATTTTAGATGCTATCCCTTCAAAGTAGTCTCCCAACCAGGTGATAGTGCCCCCAAAGTTGATGCAAACAAATGTACAGAAGGTGGCCCCAACAGGGATGACAATGAGTGGGAGTTGGTCTAGCTATAAGTGGGAAATAAAGGGTCAGCACTTATCAATAAAAAGTACATCTTGGCAGCCACACAGGTCTTCTCGGGTTTAGAAAAGAAAGAAAGAAAGAAATAGTACAGGCATGAATATAGAATGTAGGAGAAAAACCTCAGAGTCAAGATGAATATAGATTATCAAATCCTGCAACAACAATTCTGTCCTGGACCTGCTGTTGTATGTGCATAAGCATAGCCATTCCACATCATCTTTCTATAGCAAACCATGCCAGTTGCCATCATCCCTCTGGTCTGGACCTAGGTTCCCGATCAGAGTCCCAAAACATTTGGGGTTGACCAGCCTGACAAACATAGGCAAACATTGGCAGAGCAGCCTCCCTGGTATAGCTGGCTCAGTGTCCCTTCTAACATGTCAGCTGAAACCGTGCACCTCAGATTGGACTTGAACCCACATGCAGGGACTAGAACTCAGCCAGAACCCACTCTCTTTTAATTCAGATCACATACTGTCTCAGGACTTAATGAAGCTCAGGTTATTTATGTCTAATCACAGAAAGAATTAAGAGAGATAAAGTGTAGGTAAAAAGTGGATTTATTTAGAGAGAAACACACTCCACAGAGTGTGGGCCATCCCAGAAGGTGAGAGGAGATAAATATATATATATGAAAGAATATATATATTCTTTTTCATATTCTTTTCAATGATAGCTTATTACATGATATTGAACATAGCTCCCTGTGCTATACAGTAAGTCCTTGATGTTTATGTATTTTATATATAGTAGTGTGTATCTGTTCATCCTAAATACCTAATATATCCCTCACCCACTTTCCCCTTTGGTAACCATCATTGTTTTCTGTGTTTGTGAGTCTATTTCTGTTTTGTAAAAAAGTTGATTTGTATCATTTTTTTGGATTCCTCATATAAGTGATATCATATGATATTTGTCTTTCTGTGTCTGACTTACTTCACTTAGTATGATAATCTCTAGGTAGATCCATGTTGCTGCAAATGGCATTGTTTCATTCCTTTTTATGGCTGAGTAATATTCCATTATATATATATAAATATGTGTATATACCACATCTTCTTTATCCATTCCTTTGTTGAAGGACATTTTGGTTACTTCCATGTCTTGGCTATTGTAAATAGTGCTAAAATGAACACTGGGGTGCATGTATCCAATTTTTTAAAAATAAATCTTTATTGGAGTGTAATTGCTTCACAATACTGTGTTAGTTTCTGTTGTACAACAAAGTGGATCAGCCATATGCATAAACATTTCCTCATATTCCCTCTCTCTTGAGCCTCCTGCCCACCCTCTCTATCCCACCCCTCTAGGTAGTCACAAAGCACCGAGCTGATCGCCCTGTGCTATGCTGCTGCATCTCACCAGCTATCTCTTTTACATTTGGTAGAGTATATATGTCAATGCTACTCTCACATCAACCCAGCTTCCCACCGCCACCTGTGTCCTCAAGTCCATTGTCTATGTCTGCGTCTTTATTCCTGCCTTGTAAATAAGTTCATCTATACCATTTTTCTAGATTCCATATATATGCATTAATATACAATATTTGTTTTTCTCATCCTGACTTAATTCACTCTGTATGACAGTCTCTAAGTCCATCCACATCTCTACAAATGACTCAATTTCGTTCTTTTTTATGGCTGAGTAATATTCCATTGTATATACATGCCACATCTTCTTTATTCATTCACCTGTCATTGTAAATAGTGAGGTAATGAACATTGTGGTACATGTCTCTTTTTGAATTATGGTCTTCTCAGGGTATATGCCCAGTAGTGGGATTGCTGTTTCATGTGGTAGTTCAATTTTTATTTTTTAAGGAACTTCCATATTGTTCTTCATAGTGGTTGTATCAATTTACATTGCCACAAAGAGTGCAGGAAGTTTCCCTTTTCACCACACCTTCTCCAGCATTTATTGTTTCTAGACATTTTGATAATGGCCATTCTGACCAGTGTGAAGTGGTACCTCATTGTAGTCTTGATTTGCATTTCTCTACTAATTAGTGATGTTGAGCATGTTTTCATGTGCCCCTTGGCCATCTCTTTGTCTTCTTTGGTGAAATGTCTATTTAGGTCTTCCACCCATATTTTAATGGGGTTGTTTGTATTTTTTGATATTAAGCTCCATGAGCTGTTTGTATATTTTGGAGATTAATCCTTTGTCTGTTGTTTCATTTGCAAATATTTTCTCCCATTCTGAGGGTTGTCTTTGCGTCTTGTTTATGGTTTCTTTTGCTGTGCGAAAGCTTTTAAGTTTAATTAGGTCTCATTTATTTTCATTACTCTGAAAAGTGGGTCAGAAAAGATCTTGCTGTAGTTTATGTCAGAGAGTGGTTTTCCTATGTTTTCCTCTGTAGTGTCCAGTCTTACATTTAGGTCTTTAATCCATTAGGTGTTTATTTTTGTGTATGGTGTTAGGTGGTGCTCTAACTTCATTCTTTTACATGTAGCTGTCCAGTTTTCCCAGCATCACTTATTGAAGAGGCTGTCTTTTCTCCATTGTATGTTCTTGTCACCTTTGTGGTAAATTAGGTGACCATATGTGTGAGGGTTTATCTCTGGGCTTTCTATCCTGTACCATTGATCTATATTTCTGTTTTTGTGTCAGTGCCATACTGTCTTGATTACTATAGCTTTGTAGTGTAGTTTGAAGTCAGGGAGCCTGATTCCTCCAGCTCCATTTTTCTTTCTCAAGATTGCTTTGGCTATTCAGGGTCTTTTGTGTTTCCATACAAATTGTAAAAATTTTCTTCTAATTCTGTGAGGAATAACATTGGTAGTTTGATAGGGATTGCATTGAATCTGTAGATTGCTTTGGGTAGTATCATCATTTTCACAATATTGATTCTTCCAATCCAAGAACATGGTATATTTCTCCATCTGTTTATGTCATCTTTGATTTCTTTCTTCAGTGTCTCATAGTTTTCTGAGTGCAAGTTTTCACCTCCTTAGGTAGGTTTATTCCTAGGTATTTTATTATTTTTGTTGCGATGGTAAATGGGGTTGTTTCCTTAATTTCTCTTTCTGATTTTTTTTGTTAGTGTATAGGAATGCCAGAGATTTATGTGCATTAATTTTGTATCCTGCTACTTTACCAAATTCATTGATTAGTTCTAGTAGTTTTCTGGTGGCATCTTTAGGATGTTCTATGTATAGTATCATTCATGTTATCTGCAAACAGTGACAGTTTTACTTTGTTTCCAATTTGTATTCTTTTTATTTCTTTATCTTCTCTGATTGCCATGCCTAGGATTTCCAAAACTATGTTGAATAAGAGTGGTGAGAGTAGGCATACTTGTCTTGTTCCTGATCTTAGTGGAAATGCTTTCAGTTTTTCACCATTGAGTATGATGTTTGCTATGGGTTTGTCATGTATGGCCTTTATTATGTTGAGGTAGGGTCCCTTTATGCCCACTTTCTGGAGAGTTTTTATCATAAATGGGTGTTGAATTTTGTCAAAATCTTTTTCTGCATCTATTGAGATGATCATATGGTTTTTATTCCTTAATTTGTTAATATGGTGTATATCATTAATTGATTTGCATATATTGAAGAATCCTTGCATTCTTGGGATAAATCCCACTTGATCATGGTCAATGATCCTTTTAATACGTTGTTGGATTCTGTTTGCTAGTATTTTGTTCAGGATTTTTGCATCTATGCTCGTCAGTGATATTGGTCTGTAATTTTCATTTTTGTGTTATATCTTTGTCTGGTTTTGGTATCAGGGTGATGGTGGCTTCATCAAATGAATTTGGGAGTGTTCCTCCCTCTGCAGTTTTTTGGAAGAGTTTGAGAAGGATCAGTGTTAGCTCTTCTCTAAATGTTTGCTAGAATTTGCCTGTGAAGCCATCTGGTCCTGGACTTTTGTTTGTTGGAAAAATTTTAATTACAGTTTTAATTTCATTAATTGTGATATCTCTTTATATTTTCTAATTCTTCCTGGTTCAGTATAGGAAAATTGTACCTTTCCAAGAATTTGGCCATTTCTTTGTAGTTGTTCATTTTATTAGCATATAGTTGTTTGTAGTAGTCTCCTATAATCCTTTGTATTTCTGTGGTGTCAGTTGTGATTTCTCCTTTTTTGTTTCTAATTTTATTTATTTTTATTTCTTATATTTTATTTTAAAAAAATTTTTTTGTGATACGCGGGCTTCTCACTGTTGTGGCCTCTCCCGTTGCGGAGCACAGGCTCCGGACGTGCAGGCTCAGGGGTCATAGCTCACGGGCCCAGATGCTCCGCGGCATGTGGGATCTTCCTGGACTGGGGCACGAACCCCTGTCCCCTGCATCGGCAGGTGGATTCTCAACCACTGCGCCACCAGGGAAGCCCTCGTTTCTAATTTTATTAATTTGCATCCTCTCCCTTTTTTTCTTGATGCATCTAGCTAAGGGTTTATCAATTTTGTTTATCTTCTCAAAGAACCAACTTTTAATTTCATTGACCTTTGCTATTGTTTCCTTCGTTTCTATTTCATTTATTTCTGCTCTGATCTTTATGATTTCTTTCCTTCTACTGACTTTGAGTTTTTTGTTCTTTTTATCTCATTGCTTTAGGTATAGGGTTAGACTGTTTATTTGAGATTTTCTTGTTTCTTGAGGTGAGATTGAATTGCTGTAAACTTCCTTCTTAGAACTGCTTTTGCTGCATCCCATAGGTTTTGAGTCATTGTGTTGTCATTACCATTAGTTTCTATGTAGTTTTTAATTTCTTCTTTGATTTCTTCACTGATCTCCTGGTTATTTAGTAGTGTAGTGTTTAGCTTCCGTGTATTTGTGTTTTTTTACAGTTGTTTTTCCTGTAATTGATTTCCAATCTCATAACATTGTTGTCGGAAAAGATGCTTGATGCAATTTCAATTTTCTTAAAATTTTTGAGCCTTGATTTGTGACCCAAGATGTGATCTATCCTGGAGAATGTTCTGCGTGCACTTGAGAAGAAAATGTATTCTGACACTTTCACGTGTAATGTTCTATAAATATCAATTAAATCCATCTGTTCTATTGTGTCATTTAAACTTGTGTTTCCCTATTTATTTTCTGTTTGGATGATCTGTCCATTGGTGTAAATGAGGTGTTTAAATCCCCTACTATGATTGTGTTATTGTCGATATTCCCTTTCTTGGTTGTTAGCATTTGCCTTTTGTATTGAGGTACTCCTATGCTGGGTACATAAACATTTATAATTGTTATATCTTCTTCTTGGATTGCTCCCTTGATCATTGTGTAGTGTCCATCTTTGTCTCTTATAACATTCTTTATTTTAAAGTCTATTTTGTCTTATATGAGAATTGCTACTCCAGCTTTCTTTAGATTCCCATTTGCATGGAATATCTTTTTCCATCCCCTCACTTTCAGTCTGTATGTGTCCCTAGGTCTGAAGTGAGTCTCTTGTAAACAGCATATATATGGGTCTTGTTTTTGTATCCATTCAGCCAGTCTGTGTCTTTGATTGGGGCATTTAATCCACTTACATTCAAGGTTATTATCAATATGTATGTTCCTATTACCATTTTCTTAATTGTTTTTGGTTTGTTTTTGTTGGTCTTTTTCTTCTCTTGTGTTTCCCACCTACAGAAGTTTCTTTAGCATTTGTTTTAAAGCTGGTTTTGTGGTGCTGAATTCTCCTAGCTTTTGTTACTCTTAAAAGCTTTTGATTTCTCCATCAAATCTGAATGAGATCTTTGCTGGGTAGAGTAATCTTGGTTGTAGCTTTTTCTCTTTATTCACTTAAATATATCCTGCCACTCCCTTCTGGCCTGCAGAGTTTCTGCTGAAAAATCAGCTGATAACCTTATGGGGATTCCTTTGTATGTTATTTTTTGCTTTTCCCTGCTGCTTTAAATATTTTTCCTTTGCATTTAATTTTTGTTTGTTTGATTAATATGCCTTGGTGTGTTTCTCCTAGGGTTTATCCTGTATGGGACTCTCTGCACTTCCTGGACTTGGGTGACTATTTCTTTTCCCATGTTAGGGAAGTTTTCCACTATAATCTCTTCAAATATTTTCTCAGACACTTTTTTTTTTCTCTTCTGCTCCTGGGACCCTTATAATTCAAATATGGGTGTGTTTACTGTTGTCTCAGAGGTCTCTGAGATTGTCTTCAATTCTTTTCATTCTTTTTTCTTTATTCTGCTCCTTAGCAATTATATCTATCATTCTGTCTTCCAGCTCACTTATTCGTTCTTCTGCCTCAGTTTTTCTGTTATCTATTCCTTCTAGGGTATGTTTCATTTCAGTTATTGTATTGTTCATCTGTGTATTTTTGTTCTTTAGTTCTTCTAGATCTTTGTTCAACATTTCTTGTATTATCTCAATCTGTGCCTGTATTCTATGTCCGAGATTCTGGATCATCTTTACTATCACTACTCTGAATTCTTTTTCAGGTAGATTGCTATATCCTCTTCATTTATTTGGTCTTGTGGGTTTTTACTTTCCTACTTCATCTGTGACTTATTTTTTTGCCATCTCTTTTTTTTTTTTTTTTGATGGGTGGGATTTTGTTCCTGTCTTACTGGTTGTTTGGAGTGAGGCTTCCAACACTGGAGTTTGTAGGCTGTTGGGTAGAGGTGGGTCTTGGTGCCAAGATAAGGACCTTTGGGAGATCTCACTCTGATGAATATTCCCGGGGGCTGAGGTCCTCTGTTTAGTCCAGCGGTTCTGACTCAGAGCTCCCACCACAGGAGGTAGGCTGTTGGGTAGAGGTGGGTCTTGGTGCCAAGATAAGGACCTTTGGGAGATCTCCCTCTGATGAATATTCCCTGAGGTCTGAAGTTCTCTGTTAGTCCAGTGGTTCAGACTTGGAGCTCCCATGACAGTAGCTTTGGTCCGACCCCTGGCTCATGAACCAAGATCCTGCAAGCCAGATGGGGTGCAAAAAAAAAAAAAAAAAAAAAAAAAAATTAGACTAGGAAACTAACAGATATGTTAAAAAGAATATAAAAATAAAAATATAAATGAAACAACAACTGGAAATTAAAACAGAACCACAAGAGTAAAAAAAAGAAGAAGGAAAAAAAAGCATAGAAAAGGCCTTGGCTGTGGGGGGTGGGGCTTAGGCAGGGTTGGGTTTATGCCATGGGCGGTGCCTATGCTTAGGACCCACAATGCTGTAAAAGGCCCTGGGGGGGAGTGTGTGTGGGGGGCTTAGGCTCAACAGAACACAAGGGACCCAGGTGTGCCTCTGGTCTCAGAGGGCTGGGGACGTGGCCTGGGATCCCAGCCGGCTTCCTAGGCCCGAGTGGGCAGGGCAAATGCCCTCCACTCCTCTCCCACTCCTCTGGTCCTGCAGAGCCCCTCCCACCTGCCTCTCCTGTTCTCCCCCAACCTCCCTCTTACACCCCCAGGACCATGGGGCCTGGAGGCTTTGGAGGGAGGCTCTGACCTTGGAACCCAGCAGGTTTCCCTGCTGAGTGGGCGGGGCAAATGTCCTCTGCTTTTCTCCTGCTCCTACGGTCCTGCAAGGCCCCTCCCACCTGCCTCTCCTGTTCTCCCCCCCAGCCTCCCTCCTAAGCTCCCAGGACCAACATGGTCTGGAGGGGGCCTCTGAGGTCGTAGGACCCGGCCCAAAAGCTGGGCCGGCTTCCTGAGCCAATTGGGCCGGGGAAACACTCGGTGCACTCCCCCATGATCCAAGCTCCCAAGGGTCCCGCCAGGCGTGGGGACCACTTACCCCTGCCAGAGACCCCTCAGGGGCACTGGTCCTGTCTGGCTTCTACTTCTCCTCACTCCTGAGTCCCCTCACGTCCTACCAGTTCACTTGGGGGTTCCTCCCATGTCCTTGGGCATCAAGGTCCCCCAGCAACATCTGGCAGGCACACTAGTTGTGGGGAGAAGTGAACTCCGCATCTTCTCACACCTCCATATTCTGATTCCAAATCTTTATGTTCTTTCTGTATGTATCTTTTTTTTTTTTAACATCTTGATTGGAGCATAAATGCTTTACAGTATTGTGTTAGTTTCTGCTATATAACAAAGTGAATCAGCTATACGTTTACATATATCACCATATACTCTCCCCCTTTCATCTCCCTCCCAAACACCCTACCCCACCCTCTAGGTGGTCACAAAGCACCGAGCTGATCTCCCTGTGCTATGCATCTGCTTCCCACTAGATATCTATTTTATATTTGGTAGTGTATATATGTCCATGCCACTCTCTCACTTCGTCCCAGCTTACCCTCCCCCCCCCATGTCCTCAAGTCCATTCTCTAATTCTGCGTCTTTACTCCTGTCCTGCCCCTAGGTTTGTCAGAACCATTTTTTTTCTTTTTTTAGATTCCATATATAAGTGTTAGCATACGGAATTGGTTTTCCTCTTTCTGACTTACTTCACTCTGTATGACAGACTCTTGGTCCATCCACCTCACTACAAATAAATCAATTTCATTTCGTTTTATGGCTGAGTAATATTCCATTGTATATATGTGCCACATCTTCTTTATCCATTCATCTGATGATGGACACTTGGGTTGCTTCCACGTCCAGGCTATTGTAAATAGTGTTGCAATGAATATTGTGGTACATGGTTCTTTTTGATTTATGGTTTTCGTAGGGTTTATGGCCAGTAGTGGGATTGCCGGGTCATATGGTAGTTATATTTTTAGTTTTTTGAGGAACCTCCATGCTGTTCTCCATAGTGACTGTATCAACTTACATTCCCACAAACAGTGCAGAAGGGTTCCCTTTTCTCCACACCCTCTCCTGCATTTATTGTTTGGAGATTTTTTGATGATGGCCATTCAGACCGGTGTAAGATGATACCTCATTGTAGTTTTGATTTGCATTTCTCTAATGATTAGTGATGTTGAGCATCTTTTCATGTGTTTGTTGGCAATCTGTATATCTTCTTTTGGATAAATGTCTGTTTAGGTCTTCTGCCCCTTTTTGGATTGGGTTTTTTTTTTTTTTTTTGATATTGAGCTGGATGAGCTGCTTGTATATTTTGGAGATTAATCCTTTGTCAGTTGCTTCATTTGCAAATATTTTATCCCATTCTGAGGGTTGTCTTTTCATCTTTATGGTTTCCTTTGTTGTGCAAAAGCCTTTAAGTTTCATTAGGTCCCATTTGTTTATTTTTATTTTTATTTTTATTTCCATTTCTCTAGGACGTGAGTCAAAAAGGACCTTGCTGTGATGTACGTCATAGAGTGTCTGCTTATTTTTTCCTCTAAGAGTTTTACAGTGTCCGGCCTTACATTTAGGTCTTTAATCCATCTTGAGTTTATTTTTGTATATGGTGTTAGGGAGTGTTCTAATTTCATTCTGTTACAGGTAGCTGTCCAGTTTTCCCAGCACCACTTATTGAAGAGGCTCTCTTTTCTCCATTGTATATTCTTGTCTCCTTTATCAAAAATAAGGTGACCATATGTGCATGGGTAGATCTCTGGGCTTTCTATCCTGTTGCATTGATCTATATTTCTTTTTTTGTGCCTGTACCATACTGCCTTGATTACTGTAGCTTTGTAGTATAGTCTGAAGCCAGGGAGCCTGATTCCTCCAGCTCCATTTTTCTTTCTTGAAATTGCTTTGGCTATTCGGGGTCTTTTGTGTTTCCATAAAAATTGTGAAATTTTTTACTCTAGCTCTCTGAAAAGTGTCATTGGTAGTTTGATAAGGATTGCATTGAATCTGTAGATTGCTTTGGGTAGTATAGTAATTTTAACAATGTTGATTCTTCCAATCCAAGAACATGGTATATCCCTCCAACTGTTTGTATAGTCTTTAATTTCTTTCATCAGTGTCTTATAGTTTTCTGCATACAGGTCTTTTGTCTCCTTAGGTAGGTTTATTCCTAGGTATCTTTTTCTTTTTGTTGCAGTGGTAAATGGGAGTGTTTCCTTAATTTCTCTTTCAGATTTTCCATCATTAGTGTATCGGAATGCCAGAGATTTCTGTGCATTAATTTTGTATCCTGCTACTTTACCAAATTCATTGATTAGCTCCAGTAGTTTTCTGGTAGAGTATTTAGGATTCTTTATGTATAGTACCATGTCATCTGAAAACAGTGACAGCTTTACTTCTTCTTTTCCGATTTGGATTCCTTTTATTTCTTTTTCTTCTCTGATTGCTGTGGCTAAAACTTCCAAAACTATGTTGAATAATAGTGGTGAGAGTAGGCAACCTTG
>NC_041229.1:26624053-26652503 GCF_002837175.3 Physeter macrocephalus
GCTGGATGAGCTGCTTGTATATTTTGGAGATTAATCCTTTGTCAGTTGCTTCATTTGCAAATATTTTATCCCATTCTGAGGGTTGTCTCATCTTGTTTATAGTTTCCTTTGTTGTGCAAAAGCCTTTAAGTTTCATTAGGTCCCATTTGTTTATTTTTATTTTTATTTTTATTTCCATTTCTCTAGGACGTGAGTCAAAAAGGACCTTGCTGTGATGTACGTCATAGAGTGTCTGCTTATTTTTTCCTCTAAGAGTTTTACAGTGTCCGGCCTTACATTTAGGTCTTTAATCCATCTTGAGTTTATTTTTGTATATGGTGTTAGGGAGTGTTCTAATTTCATTCTGTTACAGGTAGCTGTCCAGTTTTCCCAGCACCACTTATTGAAGAGGCTCTCTTTTCTCCATTGTATATTCTTGTCTCCTTTATCAAAAATAAGGTGACCATATGTGCTTTTTTTTTGCGGTACGTGGGCCTCTCACTGTGGTGGCCTCTCCCGTTGCGGAGCACAGGCTCCAGATGCGCAGGCTCAGCGACCATGGCTCACAGGCCCAGCTGCTCCGTGGCATGTGGGATCTTCCTTGACCGGGGCATGAACCCGCGTCCCCTGCATCGGCAGGCGGACTCTCAACAAATTTTAACAATGTTGATTCTTCCAATCCAAGAACATGGTATATCCCTCCAACTGTTTGTATAGTCTTTAATTTCTTTCATCAGTGTCTTATAGTTTTCTGCATACAGGTCTTTTGTCTCCTTAGGTAGGTTTATTCTTAGGTATCTTATTCTTTTTGTTGCAATGGTAAGTGGGAGTTATTCTTTCATTTCTCTTTCAGATTTTTAATCATTAGTGTATAATAATGCAAGAGATTTTTGTGCATTAATTTTGTATCCTGCCAAATTCATTGATTAGTTCTAGTGTTTTCTGGTAGCATCTTTAGGAACCTCTATGTATAGTATCATGTCATCTGCAAACAGTAACAATTTTATTTCTTCTTTTCTGATTTGGATACCTTTTATTTATTTTTCTTCTCTGATTGCTCTGGCTAAAACTTCCAAAACTATGTTGAATAATTGTGGTGAGAGTGGACAACCTTATCTTGTTCCTGATCTTAGAAGAAATGGTTTCAGTTTTTCACCATTGAGAACAATGTTGGCTGTGGGTTTGTCATTTATAATGTTGAGGTAGTTTCCCTCTGCCTACTTTCTCCAGCGTTTTTATCATAAATGGGTGTTGAATATTGTCAAAAGCTTTTTCTGTATTTATTGAGATTATCATATGGTTTTTATCCTTCAATTTGTCAATCTGGTGTATCACATTGATTGATTTGTGTATATTGAAGAATCCGTGCATTCCTGTGATACACCCCACTTGATCATGGTGTATGATCCTTTTAATGTGCCATTGGAGTCTGTTTGTTAGTATTTTATTGAGGATTTTTGCATCGATATTAGTCAGTGATATTGGCCTGTAGTTTTCCTTTTTTGTAACATCTTTGTCTGGTTTTGGTATCAGAGTGATAGTGGACTTGAAGAATGAGTTTGGGAGAATTCCTTTCTCTGCTATATTTTGGAAGAATTTGAGAAGGATGACATTAGCTCTTCTCTAAATATTTGATAGAATTCGCTGTGAAGCTGTCTGGTCCTGGGCTTTTGTTTGTTGGAAGATTTTTAATAACAGTTTCAATTTCAGTGCCTGTGATTCGTCTGTTTTTATTTTCTATTTTTTCCTGGTTTAGTCTCAGAAGGTTGTGCTTTTTAAAGAATTTGTCCATTTCTTCCAGATTGTCCATTTTATTGGCATATAGTTGCTTGTCGTAATCTCTCATGATCCTTTGTATTCGTGCAGTGCCAGGTGTTACTTCTTTATCATTTCTAATTCTGTTAACATGAGTCTTCTCCCTTTTTTTCTTGATGAGTCTGGCTAATGGTTTTATCAATTTTGTTTATCTTCTCAAAGAACAAGCTTTTAGTTTTTTTGATCTTTGCTATTGTTTTCTTCATTTCTTTTTCATTTTATTTCTGATTTGATCTTTATGATTTCTTTCCTTCTGCTAACTTTGGGTTTTTTATGTTGTTCCTCTTCTTTCTCTAATTGCTTTAGGTGTAAGCTTAGGTTGTGTTTTTTAAGAGTTTTGTTGTTTCCTGAGGTTGGATTGTATTGCTATAAACTTCCCACTTGAAACTGTTTTTGCTGCATTCCATAGATTTTAGGTCATCGTGTTTTCATTGTCATTTTTATCTAGATATTTTTTTATTTCCTCCTTGATTTCTTCAGTGATCTCTTGGTTATTTAGTAGTGTATTGTATAGCCTCCATGAGTTTGCATTTTTTGTTTTTTTTCCTGTAATTGATATCTAGTCTCATAGCTTTGTAGTCAGAAAGGATACTTGATACAATTTCAATTTTCTTAAATTTACCAAGGTTTGATTTGTGACTCAAGATATGATCTATCCTCAAGAACGCTCTGTGAGCACTTGAGTAGAAAGTGTATTCCCTTGTTTTTGGATGGAATGTCCTATAAATATCAATTAAGTCCATCTTGTTTAATGTAACCTTTAAAGCTTGTGTTTCCTTATTTATTTTCATTTTGGATGATATTTCCATTGGTGAAAGTGAGGTGTTAAAGTCCCCTACTATTATTGTGTTACTGTTGATTTGACCTGTTATGGCAGTTAGCATTTGCCTTATGTATTGTGGTGCTTCTATGTTGATGCATAGATATTTACTATTTTTATATCTCCTTCTTGGATTGATCCTTTGATCATTATGTAGTGTTGTTCTTTCTCTCTTGTAATAGTCTTTATTTTAAAGTCTATTTTGTCTGATATGGTAATTGCTACTCCAGCTTTCTTTTTTGCGGTATGCGGGCCTCTCACTGTTGTGGCCTCTCCCGTTGCAGAACACATGCTCCGGATGTGCAGGCTCAGCAGCCATGGCTCACAGGCCCAGCCGCTCCGCAGCATGTGGGATCTTCCCGGACCGGGGCATGAACCCATGTCCCCTGCATCAGCAGGCGGATTCTTAACCACTGTGCAACCAGGGAAGCCCCTCCAGCTTTCTTTGGATTTCCATTTGCATGGAATATGTTTTCCTGTCCCTTCACTTTCAGTCTGTATGCTTCCCTAGGTCTGAGTGGGTCTCTTGTAGGTGGCATATATACAGGTGTTGTTTTGTATCCATTCAACCAGTCTGTGTCTTTTGGTTGGAGCATTTAATCCATTCACATTTAAGGTAATTATCGATATGTATGTTCCTATTACCATTTTCTTAATTGTTTTGGGTTTGTTTTTTTTTAGGTCTTTTCATTCTCTTGTGTTTCCTACCTAGAGAAGCTCCTTTAGCATTTGTTGTAAAGCTTGTTTGGTGGTGCTGAATTCTCTTAGCATGTGCTTGTCTGTAAAGGTTTCAATTTTTCTGTTGAATCTGAATGAGATCCTGCTGGGTAGAGTGATCTTAGTTGTAGGTTTTTCCCCTTCATCACTTTAAATATGTCCTGCCACTCCCTTCTGGCTGTAGAGTTTCTGCTGAAAGATCAGCTGTAAACGTTATGGGGATTCCCTTGTATGTTATGTGTTGCTTTTCCCTTGTTACTTTTAATATTTTTCTTTGTATTTGTTTTTTGATAGTTTGATTAATATGTGTCTTGGCATGTTTCTCCTTGGATTTATCATGTATGGGACTCTCTGTGTTTCCTGGACTTGACTGACTATTTCCTTTCCCATATTAAGGCAGTTTTCAACTATAATCTCTTCAAATATTTTCTCAGTCCCTTTCCTTTTCTCTTCTTCCCTGGGACCACTATAATTCTAATGTCGGTGCATTTAATGTTGTCCCAGATGTCTCTGAGACTGCCTTCAATTCTTTTCATTCTTTTTTCTTTATTCTGCTCTGCAGTGGTTATTTACACTATTTTATCTTCCAGGTCACTTATCTGTTTCTCTGCCTCAGTTATTCTGCTGTTGATTCCTTCTAGAGAATTTTTAATTTCATTTATTGTGTTGTTCATAATTGTGTGTTTGCTCTTTAGTTCTTCTAGGTCCTTATTAAATGTTTCTTTTATTTTCTCCATTCTATTTCCAAGATTTTGGATCATCTTTACTATATTACTCTGAATTCTTTTTCTGGTAGAGTGCCTATTTCCTCTTCATTTGTTAGGTCTGGTGGGTTTTTACTTTGCTCCTTCATCTGCTGTGTATTTGTCTGTCTTCTCCTTTTGCTTAACTTACTGTGTTTGGGGTCTCTTTCTGCAGACTGCAGGTTCGTATTTCACTTTGTTTTTGGTGTCTGCCCCCAGTGGGTAAGGATGGTTCAGTGGGTTGTGTAGACTTCCTGGTGGAGGGGACTGGTACCTGTGTTCTGGTGGATGAGGCTGCATCTTGTCTTTCTGGTGGGCAGGACCATGTGTGGTGGTGTGTTTTGGGGTGTCTGTGAACTTATTTTGATTTTAGGCAGCCTCTCCGCTAATGGGTCGGGTTGTGTTCCTGTCTTGCTAGTTGTTTGGCATGGGGTGTTCAGCACAGGAGCTTCTGGCCGTTGGGTGGACCTGGGTCTTAGTGTTGCAATGGAGAGCTCTGGGAGAGCTCTCACTGATTCATATTACTTGGGGCTGGGAGGTCTCTGGTAGTCCAATGTCCTGAACTTGGCTCTCCCACCTCAGAAGCTCAGACCGGACACCAGGCTGGAGAATCAAGACCCTGTCAGCCACAAGGCTAAGAAGAAAAGGGAGAAAAAAAGAAAGAAATAAATAATAATAAATTAAAATTTATTAAAATAAAAAACCAATAATAATAATAAAAAAGAAGAGAGCAACCAAACAGTACACAAATCCACTAATGATTACAAGTGCTAAAAACTAATCTAAGGTAAACATAAAATCAGAAACAAATCAGTCACAGAGAGCAAACCCCAAGTCTAAAGTTGCTCCCACAGTCCACCGCCTCAATTTTGTGATGATTCATTGTCTATTGAGGTATTCCCCAGATGGAGGGTACATCAAGTTGGTTATGGAGTTGTAATCCAATTCTCCTGAGGCTGCATGTAGAAATTTCCCTTTCTCTTCTTTGTTTGCACAGCTCCTTGGGTTCACCTTTGGTTTTGGGCCCACCTCTGCATATACGTTTCCCTCAAGAATCTGTTCTTCCCAGACAGGATGGGGTTAAAGCAGCGGCTGATTAGGGGGCTCTTGCTCATTCATGTTGGGGGAGGGAGGGGTACAGTAGTTATATTTGTAATGCAGGGTGAGTCTGCAGTGGCAGAGGCTTCCTGACATTTCAAACACCTGCGGCGCACCATGTGTTCTCCTGGGATACTTGTCCCTGGATCATGGGACACCTGCTGTGGCATGCTGCACAGGCTGCTCCCAGGGGTGTGTGGATAGTGACCTGTGCTTGCACACAGGATTCTTGGTGGCAGCAGCAGCAACGTTAGCATTTCACATCATCTCTGGGGTCCTAGCTGATAGCCCTGGCTTGTGCCCATCTCTGGAGCTCGTTTAGGCGTTTGCTCTGCCTTCCATGGGCAGACAGGGAAGGAATCCCCTCTCTCTGCATTGCAGCCCAAAACAATGTTCCCTTGCCTTTTAGGCAGGTCCAGACATTTTCCTGGACTCCCTTCCAGCTAGCTGTGGCACACTAACCCCCTTCAGACTGTGTTCACACAACTAACCCCAGTCCTCTCCCTGGGATCTTACCTCCAAATCCTGAACCTCAGCTCCCAGCCCCAACACACTCCAGCAAGTGAGCAGACAAGCCTCTGAGGCTGGTGAGTTCTGGTCAGCACCAATCCTCTGTGTGGGTATCTCTCTGTTTTGCCATCTGCACCCCTGTTACTGCGCTCTCCTCCATGGCTCCGAAGCTTCCCCCCCGCCCATCCCCCCATCTCCGCCAGTGAAGGGTCTTCCTAGTGTGCAGAAACTTTTCCTCCTTCACAGCTCCCTCCCAGAGGTGCTGGTCCCATCCCTATTCTTTTGTCTCTGTTTTTTCTTTTTTCTTTTGCCTTACCTGGGTACGTGGGGATTTTCTTGCCCATTGGGAAGTATGAGGTCTTCTGCCAGCATTCAGTAGGTGCTCTGTAGGAGTTATTCCACATGTAGATGTATTTTTGATGTATTAGTGGGGAGGAAGGTGATCTCCACGTCTTACTCCTCTGCCATCTTGAAGGTTCCCCGAGATGCATGTATTTTTTGAATTAGAGTTTTCTCCAGATATGCCAGGAGTAGGATTGCTGGATCATGTGGTAAATCTATTTTTAGTTTTTTAAGGACCCTCTGTACTGTTCTCCTTAGTGGCTACACCATACTGTTCTCCTTAGTGGTTTGCATTCCCACCAACAGTGTAGGGTGGTTCCCTTTTCTCCACACGCTCTCAACTTTTATTATTTGTAGACTTTTTGATGATGGCCATTTTGCCTGGTGTGAGGTGATAACTGATTGTAGTTTTGATTTGCATTTCTCTAATAATTAGTGATATTGAGCAGCTTTTCATGTGCTTTTAGCCATCTGTATGTCTTCTTTGGAAAAAAGTCTATTTAGATCTTCCACCCATTTTTTGATTGGGTTGTTGGTTTTTTTGATATTGAGCTGCATGAGCTGTTTGCATATTTTGAAGATTAATTCACTGTCAGGTGCTTCATTTGCCAATATTTTCTCCCATTCCATGGGCTGTCGTTTTCTTTTGTTTGTGGTTTCCTTCACTGTATAAAAGCCTTTAAGTTTAATTAGGTTCCATTTGTTTATTTATGTTTTTATTTTTATTTCCCCAGGAGGCAGATCATGAAAGATCTTGTTGTGATTTATGTCAAAGAGTGTTCTTCCTATGTTTTCCTTTAAGAGTTTTATAGTACCCGGGCTTACAGTTAGGTTTTTAATCCATTTTGAGTTTGTTTTTGTATATGGTATTAGAGAACATTCTAATTTCCTTCTTTTACATTTAGCTGTCCAGTTTTCCCAGTACTGCTTATTGAAGAGACTGTCTTTTCTCCATTGTATATTCTTGCCTCCTTCATCATAGATTAGGTGTCCGTCGGTACGTGTGTTTATCTCTGGGCTTTCTATCCTGTTCCATTGATCTATATTTTTGGTTTTGTGCCAGTACCATACCATTTTGATTGCTGTAGCTTTGTACTATAGTCTGAAGTCAGGGAGCCTGATTCCTCCAGGTCTGTTTTCCTTTCTCAAGATTGCTTTGGCTATTTGTGGTCTTCTGTGTTTCCATGCAAACTGTAAAAATGTTTGCTCTAACCATGATAGTTTTACTTCTTCCTTTCCAATATGGATTCCTTTTATTTGTTCTTCCTCTCCGATTGCTGTAGCTAGGACTTCCGAATCTACGTTGAATAAAAGTGGCGAGGGTGGGCATCTTTGTCTTCTTCCTGATCTTAGAGGGAATGCTTTCAGCTTTTCATCCCTGAGTATGACGTTAGCTGTGGGTTTGTCATATATGACCTTTATTACGTCGAGGTATGTTCCCTCTAGGCCCATTTTCTGGAGTTCTTATCATAAGTGGATGTTGAATTTTATCAAAACCTTTCTCTGCATCTATCTAGGTGATCAAATTGTTTTTATCCTTCAATTTGTTAACGTGGTGTATTAATTTGCAGATATTGAAAAATCCTTGTGTCCCTGGGATAAATCCCACTGGATCATGGTGTATGATCCTTCTAATGTATTGTTGGATTTGATTTGCTAGTATTTTGTTGAGGATTTTTGTATCAATTGGCCTGGAATTTTCTATTTTGTGTTTTATCTTTGTCTGGTTTTGGTATCGAGAAGATGGGGGCCTCATGGAATGAGTCCAGTTGTGTTCCTTCATGTGCATTTTTTTTGGAATATTTTCAGAAGGATAGATTTTAACTCTTCTCTAAATGTTTGGTAGAATTCACCTGTGAAGCCATCTGGTCCTGGACTTTTGTTTGTTGGGAGTTTCTAAATTACTGATTCAATTTCAGTACTGGTAATTGGTCTGTTCATATTTTCTATTTCTTCCTATTTCAGTCTTAAGAGATTGTACCTTTCTAAGAATTTGTCCGTTTCTTCTAGGTTGTCCATTTTATTGCTGTATAGTTGCTCATAGTAGTCTCTTATGATCCCTTGTATTTCCGGGGTGTCGGTCGTCCCTTCTGCTTTTTCATTGTTGATTTTATTCATCTGGGCCCTCTCCCTTTTTTTCTTGATGTGTCTGCCCTATGGTTTATCAATTTTGTTTATCTTTTAAAAGAGCCAGCTTTTAGTTTCATTGAACTATTCTATTGTTGTCTTAGTCTCGATTTCATTTATTACATCTCTGATCTTTATGAACTTTGAGTTTTGTTTATTCTTTCTCTAGTTGCTTTAGGTGTAAGTTTAGGTTGTGTATTTGAGATTTTTCTAGTTTCCTGAGGTAAGCTTGTATCTCTATAAACTTCCCTCTCAGAACTGCTTTTGCTGCATCCCATAGGTTTTGGATTGTCTTGTTTTTGTATTCATTTGTCTCTAGGCATGTTTTGAGTTCTTATTTGATTTCTTCAGTGATCCGTTGGTTGCTTAGTAGCATATTGTTTAGCCTCCACGTGTTTGTGTTTTTTGCAGTTTTTTTCTTGTAGTTGGTTTCTAGCCTCATAAAGTTGTTGTTGGAAAGGATGCTTGATATGACTTCAATTTTTTAAAATTTACCAAGGCTTGCATAGTGGCCCAGCATGTGATGTATCCGGGAGAATGTTC
Source organism: Physeter macrocephalus (assembly GCF_002837175.3). Taxonomy (NCBI): domain Eukaryota; kingdom Metazoa; phylum Chordata; class Mammalia; order Artiodactyla; family Physeteridae; genus Physeter; species Physeter macrocephalus. Next base: position 26,632,748 of record NC_041229.1, read on the forward strand.
TATGTGCACTTGAAAAGGATGTGTGTTCTGCTGCTTTCAGATGGAATGTTTTATAAATATCAATTAAGTCCTTCTAGTCTAAAGTGTCATTTAAGGCCTATGCTTCCTTATTGATTTTCTGTCTGGATGACCTGTCCATTGATGTAAGCGGAGTGTTGAAATACCCCACTATTATTGTGTTACTGTCGATTTCTCCTTTTATGTCTGTTAACATTTGCCTTATATATGAGGGTGCTCCTATGTTGCACACATGTATATTTACAATTGTTATATCTTCTTCTTGAGTTGATCCTTTGTTCATTATGTAGTGTTCTTCTTTGTGTCTTGTAACAGTCTGTATTTTAAAGTCTATTTTATTTGATATAATTATAGCTAATCTGGCCTTATTTTATGTCCATTTGAATGGAATAAATTTTTCCAACTCCTCACTTTCATTCTGTATGTATCTCTAGGTCTTAAGTCAGTCTCTTGTAGGCAACATATATGCAGGTCTTGTTTTTGTATCTATTCAACCTATGTCTTTTGGTTGAAGCATTTTGTCCATTTACGTTTAATTATTGATATGTGCATTCTTATCGCCATTTTGTTAATTATTTTGGATTTGTTTTTGTAGGTCTTTTGTTCCCCTTTCTACTTTTGTTCTCTTTTCTTGTGATTTGGTGACTATCTTTAGTGTTATGTCTGGATTCCTTTTTCCTTTTTTTGTGTATATCTACCATAGTTATTTGGCTTGCAATTACCATGAGGTTTCAGTATGAGTCTATATATATATATGTAAACATATATGCACACACATACATGATTACGTTAAGTTGCTGATCTCCTAATTTCAAATGTATTTTAAATATACACCGTTTGTACTCTCCTCCACTCACAGTTACTGTTTTTGATATCATATTTACATCTAATTATTTTGTGTCTCCCTTAACTACTTATTGTGGATACAGATGAGTTTATTACTTTTGTCTTTTAAGCTTCCTACTAGTTTGTGTGTAGATGATTCCCTATTTTTACTCTATGTTTGCCTTTACTGGTGAGCTTTTTCATTTAATAATTATCTTGTTTCTAGTTGTGACCTTTTCTTTTTCACCTTGAAAATTTCCTTTAATATTTTTTGTAAAGGTGGTTTAGTGGTGCTGAAACCTTTTAGCTTTTGCTTGTCTGTAAAGCTTTTGATTTCTCCATCAAATCTGAAGGTGAGCCTTGCTGGGTAGAGTATTCTTGGTTGTAGGTCTTCCCTTTCATCTCTTTAAATATACTATGCCATTCTCCTCTGGCCTGCAGAGTTTCTGCTGAAAAATCAGCTGATAGCCTTATGGAGTTCTCTTGTATGTTATTTGTTGCTTTTCCCTTGCTGTATTTAATAGTCTCTCTTTATCTTTAATTTTCATCATTTTGGTTATAAGTTGCCTTGGGATGTCTCTCTTTGAATTAATCTTGTATGGGATTCTCTGCCCTTCCTGGACTTGGGTGACTGTTTCGTTTCCCATATTAGGGAGGTTTTCAGCTATTATCTCTTTAAATATTTTCTCAGGCCCTTTCTCTCTCTCTTCTCTCTCTGGGACCCCTATAATGCAAGTATTAGTGTGCTTGATGTTGTCCCAGAGGTCTCTTAAACTGTCCTCATTTCTTATATTCGTTTTTCTTTTTTGTGTTCTGCAGTAGCGATTTCCACTACTCTGTCTTCCAGTTCCATGATCCGTTCTTCTGCATCTTTTAGTCTATTACTGATTCCTTCTAGTGTATTTTTCATTCCAGTTATTGTATTCTTCAACTCTCTTTGGTTGCTCCTTATATTTTCTAGCTCGTTGTTAAAAACCTCTAACTTCTCTCTCTGTGCATCCATCCTCCTGATTTATTTGATCATGTTTGTGATTGTTATGCTTTCTTGGGTAGACACTTCACTTAGTCCTTCTGGGGTTTTATCTTGCTCTTTCATCTGGAACATAGTCCTTGCGACCTCATATTGTCTAAGTTGCTGTATTTTTATGTATGTGGTAGCTTAGTTACATTTCTCAACCTTGGAGCAGTGACCCTCTGTTGGAGTCATCCTATATGTCACAACAGTGCACTCCCCTCTCATCGTCCAAGCTATATGCTCTAGACGTTCCCTCTAAGAGGGTTTCATGGGTCCTTCTATTGTTGCAGGCTGACATTGTGTGTAGGCTTTGTTGAGCCCCTGACTCTTGCCTATGCTTTGGGTTGCCTGGTCACACGTTGGCTGGTTGCAGAATCCATGGTGTCTTCACGGATAGTGTTGGCTCTCTGGTGGGCGGAGTCAGTGTCCCAAAGACTCTGGAGCTGTTGCTGACCCACTGCCAAGTAAAGCCAGATTTAGGGGTTAGTGTAAGACCACTGTCCGACAGAACTAGTTCCTGGAATTTGGACGCAGGTCCTGGGATCACAGACCTTGTTTCAGATCATTGTTGGAGGGGGTTCCAATTCCTGACACAGTTGAGCATGGGGTGCAGGGTGTCCTGGATGTGGCATTGGCCTGCTAGTGGGCAGGACCAGGGTCCAGCTGGTCCCAGGGTAGAGACTGCCTTGTGTTGTGGAATTATGATTTTCTTGCTTCTGGTTGCCTCCTGGTAGGTGAGTCTGGTCTAGAGGCTTGTTCAGGCTTCCTGGTGGGAAGGGCCAGTGCCTGTCCAGTGGTAGGTGGTGCTGGGTCTTATACCTCTGGTAGGCTGGGCCTTGTCTAGTGGTGTGTCCAGAGGCAGTTGTGGGCTCTTTAGTTGTTAGTCAACCTGTCTGCTTATGGGTGGGGCTGTGTCCCCACCCAGTTAGTTGTTTGGCCTGAGGGTTCCCAGCACTGGCATCTCCAGGCTGTTGGGTGGTGCTAGGTTTTGGCAATTATGAGTGAAAATGGCAGCTGCTTACAGCAGCACTGTTAATGGCACTGAATGTTCCCCAATATGTCTGACACCAGTGTCTGTGTTCCAGGATAAGCCACACTCCCCACTCCCTGCCTCTGCAGGAAACTCTCCAAGACCATCTGGTACGTCTGGCCTAGGCTCCTATCAAATTATGGATTTTGCCCTGGGTTCCAGTGTGTGTGAGATTTTGTGTGCATCCTTCAAGAGTGAAGTCTCTATTTCCCCCAGTCCTGTGGGTCTCCTGCAATTATTCCCCACTTGCCTTCACATGTAAATGCTCTGGGGGCTTGTCTTCCCAGTAGTTCCAGCACCCCCAAGCTGCAGAGTCTGATGTGGGGCTCAGAATTCTCACTCCTATGTGAGAACCACGGCAATATAATTATTCTCCAGTTGTTGGTTACCCTACTGCAGGGTATGGGATTTGATTATATTCTGAATCTGCCCTTCTTCCCCATCTCACTGAGGTTTCTTCTTTATGTCTTTTGCTGCAGAAGATCTTTTCTGGTAGGTACCAGTTTTTTTCATCAACAGTTGTTATGTGTTTATGTGTGATTTTGATGTCCTTGTGAGAGGCTGTGAGCTCAGGGTCTTTCTACTCTGCCATCTTGGCCACTCTCCATATAATATATATATATTTTTTAACAGAAAAAGCCCCTCAAAACCTCAGGAAATTTCCTTACTAACTTTTGTGGCCCTTATTTGCCATTATTCTCCTACTTATTTCACCAAAAAACAGGCAAAAATATTCTCCTTTATCTATTAATATTTGATTTAAATGTAACATCTCATAAATTAAAGCTGTTTTTGTACAGGTTTAATGTAAAAGGCTGATTCTTAATAACAAAAAGATTGCTTTACTTTTGTTCTACTCTCGTAGTTTTCTGCTAGATATTTTTCTATTTTTAAGCATGTTTTTTAGTTTGATTAACATGTAGCAGGAGATTGGTTCAAGATGGCAGAGTAGAAGGACGTGCTCTCACTTCTTCTTGTGAGAGCACTGGAATCACAACTAACTGCCAGACAGTCATCAACAGGAAGACCCTGGAAATCACCAAAAGAGATACCCCACAGCCAAAGACAAAGGAGAAGCCCCAACAAGATGGCAGGAGACGTTCAATCACAATAAAATCAAATCCCATAACGGATGGGTGGGTGATTCACAAACTGGAAAACAATCACACGACAGAAGTCCACCCGCTGGAGTGAAGGCTCTGAGTCCAATGTCAGGCTTCCCAACCTCGGGGTCTGGCAACAAGAGGAGGAATTCCCAGAGAATCAGACTTTGAAGGCTGGCAAGATTTGATTGCAGGAGTTCAACAGAACTGGGGGAAACAGAGACTCCACTCTTGGAGGGCATACACAAAGTAGTGTGCACATCAGAACCCAGGGGGAAGGAGAAGTAACCCCATAGGAGACTGAATCAGACCTGCTTGTGTTGGAGGGTTTCCTTCAGAGACAGGGGTGGCTGTGGCTCACTGTGGGGACAAGGACACTGGCAGCAGAAGTTCTGGGAAGTACTCCTTGGCATGAGCTATCCTAGAGTCCACCATTAGCCCCACCAAAGAGCCTGTAGCCTCCAGTGCTGTGTTACCTCTGGCCAAACAAGCAAGAGGGAGGGAACTCAGCCCCACCTATTAGCAGACAAGGGGATTAAAGTTTTACTGAGCTCTGCCCACCAGAGCAACACCCAGCTCTACCCACCACCAGTCTCTCCCATCAGGAAGCTTGCACAAGAACTGAGATAGCCTCATCCAGCAGAGGACAGACAGCAGAAGCAAGAAGTACTACAATCCTGCAGCCTGTGGAACGAAAACCACATTCACAGAAAGATAGACAAAATGAAAAGGCAGAGGACTATGTACCAGATGAAGGAACAAGATAAAACCTCAGAAAAACAACTAAATGAAGTGGAGGTAGTTAACCTTCCAGAAAAAGAATAGAGAATAATGATAGTGAAGATGATCCAGGACCTCAGAAAAAGAATGGAGACAAAGATTGAGAAGATGCAAAAAATGTTTAACAAAAGACCAAGAGGAATTAAAGAACAAACCCCCAGAATAATTAATTAAAGAACAAACAAACAGAGATGAACAATACAATAACTGAAATGAAAAGTACACTAGAAGGAATCAATAGCAGAATAACTGAGGCAGAAGAATCGATAAGTGACCTGCAAGAAAGAATGATGGAATTCACTGCTGCAGAACAGAATAATGACAAAAGAATGAAAAGAAATGAAGACAGACTAAGAGACCTCTGGGACAACATTAAAAGCACCAACATTCGTATTATAGGGGTTCCAGAAGGAGAAGAGAGAGAGAAAGGACCCGAGAAAATATTTGAAGAGATTATAGTTGAAAACTTCCTTAACATGAGAAAGGAAATAGCCACCCAATTCCAGAAAGTGCAGAGAGCACTAGGGCAGGGTAAACCCAAGGAGAAACATGCCAAGACATGCAATCAAATAGTAATCAAATTGACAAGAATTAAAGACAAAGAAAAATTATTAAAAGCCACAAACGATAAACGACAAATAACATACAAGTGAATCCCCATAAAGTTAACAGATGATCTTTCAGCAGAAACTGTACAAGCCAGAAGGGAGTGGCAGTATATATTTAAAGTGCTGAAAGGGAAGAACCCACAACCAAGATTACTCTACTCGGCAAGGATTGCATTCCGGTTTGATGGAGAAATCAAAAGCTTTACAGGCAAGCAAAAGCTAAGAGAATTCATCACCACCAAACCAGCTCTACAACAAATTCTAAAGGAATGTCTCTAAGTGGGAAACACAAGAGAAGAAAAGGATCTACAAAAGCAAACCCAAAACAATTAAGAAAATGGTAATAGGAACATACATATCGATAATTACCTTAAATGTGAATGGATTAAATGCTCCAACCAAAAGACACAGGCTCACTGAGTGGATACAAAAACAAGACCCATATATATGCTGTCTACAAGAGACCCATTTCAGACCTAGGGACACAAACAGACTGAAAGTCAGGGGATGGAAAAAGATATTCCATGCAAATAGAAATCACAGGAGAGCTGGAGTAGCAAACTCATATCAGATAAAATAGACTTTAAAATAAAGAGTTTTGCAAGAAACAAGGAAAGACACTACATAATGATCAAGGGATCGATCCAAGAAGAAGATGTAACAATTATAAATATATATGAACCGAACATAGGAGAACGGCAATACATAAGGCAAAGGCTAACAGCTATAAAAGAGGAAATAATAGTGGGGGATTTTAATATCTCACTTACACAAATGGACAGATCATCCAGACAGAAAATTAAAAAGGAAACACAAGCATTAAATGACACAATAGACCAGATACATTTAATTGATATTTATAGGACATTCCACCCGAAAACAGCAGACTACACTTTCTTCTCAAGTGCACACAGAACATTCTGCAGGATAGATAACATCTTTGGTCACCAAACTAAGCCTTGAGAAATTTAAGAAAATTGAAATAATATCAAGTATCTTTTCAGAACAGGATGCTATGAGATTAGAAATGAATTACAGGGAAAAAATGTAAAAAAAACCCAACACATGGAGGCTAAACAATACATTACTAAATAACCGAGAGATCAATGAAAAACTCAAAGAGGAAATAAAAAAAATACCTAGAGACAAATGAGAACAAAAATGCGACGATCCAAAACCTATGGGATGCAGCAAAAGCAGTTCTAAGAGGGACGTTTATAGCAATGCCTCAAGAAACATGAAAAATCTCAAGTAAATAATCTAACCTTACTCCTAAAGAAACCAGAGAAAGAAGAACAAACAAAACCGAAAGTTAGTAGAAGGAAAGAAATCATAAAGATCAGAGCAGAAATAAATGAAATAGAAACAAAGAAAACAATAGCAAAAATCAATAAAACTAAAAGCTGGTTCTTTGAGAAGATAAAAAGATTGATAAATCTTTAGCTAGACTCATCAAGAAAAAGAGGGAGATGACTCAAATTAATAAAATTAGAAATGAAAAATGAGAAGTTACGACACTGAAGAAATACAAAGCATCATAAGAGACTATTACAAGCAACTCTATGCCAATAAAATGGATAACCTGGAAGAAATGGACAAATTCTTAGAAAGGTATAACCTTCCAAGACTGAACCAGGAAAAAATAGAAAATATGAACAGACAAATCACAAGTAATGAAATTGAAACTGATTAAAAATCTTCCAACAAAAAAGCTCCAGGACCAAATATCTTCACAGGTGAATTCTATCAAACATTTAGAGAAAAGCTAACAGCCATTCTTCTCAAACTCTTCCAGAAAATTTCAAAGGAAGGAACACTCCCAAACTCATTCTACGAGGCCCCCGTCACCCTGACACCAAAACCAGACAACGGTACTACAAAAAAAGAAAATTACAGACCAATATCACTGATGAATATACACGCAAAAACCCTCAACAACATACTAGCAAACAGAATCCAACAACACATTAAAAGGATCATATACTATGATCAAGTGAGATTAATCCCAAGGATGCAAACATTCTTCAATATATGTAAATCAATCAATGTGATACACCACATTACAAATTGGAGAATAAAAACCATATGATAATCTCAATTGATGCAGAAAAAGCTTTTGACAAAATTCAACACCCATTTATGATAAAAACTCTCTAGAAAGTGGGCAGAGAGGGAAACTACCTCAACATAATAAAGGCCATATATGACAAACCCATTGCAAACATCATTCTCAATGGTGAAAAACTGAAAGCATTTCCTCTAAGATCAGGACAAAGACAAGGATGTCCACTCTCGCCACTCTTATTCAACATAGTATGGAGGCCCTAGCCATGGCAATCAGAGAAGTAAAAGAAATAAAATAATCCAGATTGGAAAAGAAGAATTAAAACTGTCACTGTTTGCAGATGACCTGATACTATACATAGATAATCCTAAAGATGCCATCAGAAAACTACTAGAGCTAATCAATGAATTTGGTAAAGTAGCAGGATACAAAATTAATGCCCAGAAATCTCTTGCATTCCTATACACTTACAATGAAAGATCAGAAAGAGAAATTAAAAGAACAATCCCATTCACCACTAAAACAAAAGAATAACATGCCTAGGAATAAACCTACCTAAGGGGTTATGTAAAAGACCTGTACTCAGAAAACTATAAGACACTGATGAAAGAAATCAAAGATGACACAAACAGATGGAGAAATATACCATGTTCTTGGTTTGGAACAATCAATATTATGAAAATGACTATATTACCCAAAGCAATCTACAGATTCAGTGCAATCCCTATCATATTACCATTGGCATTTTTTACAGAACTAGAACAAAAAATCTTAAAATTTGTATGGGGACTCAAAAGACCCTGAGTAGCCAAAGCAATCTGGAGGGAAAGGAATGGAGCTGGAGGGATCAGACTCCCTGACTTCAGACTATACTACGAAGCTACATAATCAAGAGAATATGGTACTGGTGCAAAAAACAGAAATATAGATCAATGGAACAGGATAGAAAGCCCAGAGATAAACCTATGCACCTATGGTCAACTAATCTATGACAAAGGAGGCAAGGATATACAGTGGAGAAAAGACAGTCTTTCAACAAGTGGTGCTGGGAAAACTGGAAAGCTACATGTAAAAGAATGAAATTAGAGCACTCTCTAACACCATACACAAAAATAAACTCCAAATGGATTAGAGACCTAAATGTAAGACCGGACACTATAAAACTTTTAGAGGAAAACATAGGAAGAACACTCGACATAATTCACAGCAAGATCTCTTTTGACCCACTTTCCAGAGTAATGGAAATAAAAGCAAAAATAAACAAATGGGACCTAATGAAACTTAAAAGCTTTTGCACAGCAAAGGAAACTATAAACAAGACAAAAAGACAACCCTCAGAATGGGAGAAAATATTTGCAAACCAATCAACGGACAAAGGATTAATCTCCAAAATATATAAACAGCTCATGCAGCTCGATATTTAAAAAATAAACAACCTAATCAAAAACTGGGTGGAAGTCCTAAACAGGCATTTCCCCAAAGAAGACATCCAGATGGTCAAGAGGTACATGAAAAGCTGTTCCACATCACTAATTATTAGAGAAATGCAAATCAAAACTACAATTAGATATCAATTCACACCAGTTAGAATGGGCATCATCAGAAAATCTTCAAACAACAAATGATGGAGAGGGTGTGGTGAAAAAAAGGAACCCTCTTGCAGTGTTGGTGGGAATGTAAATTGATACAGCCACTATGGAGAACAGTATGGAGGCTCCTTAAAAAAACTAAAAGTAGAGTTACCATATGACCCAGCAACCCCACTACTGGGCATATACCCAGAGGAAACCATAATTCAAAAAGACACATGCACCCCAATATTCATTGCAGCACCATTTTACAATAACCAGGTCATGGAAGCAACCTAAATGCCCGTTGACAGATGAATGGATAAAGAAGATGTGGTACATATATACAATGGAATATTACTCAGCCGTAAAAAGGAACGAAATTGGATCATTTGTAGAGATGTGGATGGACCTAGAGACTGTCATACAGAGTGAAGTAAGTCAGAAAGAGAAAAACAAATGCCGTATATGAATGCATATATGTGGTATCTAGAAAAATGGTACAGGTAAAGCAGTTTGCAAGGTAGAAATAGAGACAGATGTAGAGAACAAACATATGGACACCAAGGGGGGAAGGTGGGGTGGGTGGGGGGGTCGTGGGATGAATTGGGAGATTGGGATTGACATATATACACTAATATGTATAAAATAGATAACTAATAAGAACCTGCTGTATAAAAAATAAAATAAAGTTCAATAATAAGAAATAAAATCTCTATGTTATAGAAATATTTATTTGAATTTCAACAACAACTAAAAAAAATGTAACAAAGTGTGTCTCATGTTGTCCATGTGTTAGTGCTAGAAAACATCCTCATGTGTCTTGTGCATTAATAGTACTGGCCTTTCCTTCTTCTTGAGGGGTGAAGGGGGCTTTATTTTAATAGAATTTGGAAATGGTGTCAGAATCCAAGATTACATTACTATAGCAACAGAGAGTAATGGAAAGACTAAATGTCAAACAGATTCACTGTTGCCATAGTGACAATCAGTTGCCTTACCAAATATGTTTACTGCTACGTTCTGGTTCCATTTTTAAAATATGCTTATCTATATGAATGCTCCAAAAGGGGAGAAAAAGTCAAAATGATGAAAGACAGAGAGAAGGTCCTCAAGAGATGAAAGCAATTTGTTTCACTATCCATTATTTAATAAGAAGCCAGAGTCCACAAAAAGCCTACAGGGGAAATAGAAATAACCATTTCTGTTCAAATAAGTATCTTTTCTATTTGCAGTCAGAGAAATTGAAGCATGGAGTCTAAGGCATGTCTGTATTGTCATTTCATGCTGTTTCAAATCACTTTTTTCTGAGCTCATGAAAATAGGGAATTCTCCCACCTTGAAATGGAGGAGTTTTTAAGCAGTAACACCTGAGGACAGCACATGCATGCCAGACAGCTGAACCTGAGGCAAAATCATTAAAGCAAGCAACAATTTATTTTAACCCCTTTGACTATCTTTTCCTTTTCCTTTTAGCAGCCTCCTCCTCTTGCTGACAAAACATTCTCATTATAGTAACTCATCAAGGCCCTCCCCATTCCACAACTTCCTAGTGACCCCAATTTGTACCTTTCTCTACCTTTTCCCATAAATATTTCCACTAGACTAAAGCTAGGGAGGGCAGTGCTCACTCTTACCATTGAAAATGCAGTTCCTTTTTTAAAATCGGGTTGTTTGTATTTTTGATGCTGAGTTGTATGAGCTGTTTATACATGCTGGATTTTAACCCCAAATTGGTCATATAATTTGCAAATATTTTCTCTCATTCAGTAGGTTGTCTTTTCATTTTGTCAATGATTTCCTTTGTTGTGCAAACGCTTTTAAGTTTAATTAGTTCCCATTTGTTTATTTTTGCTTTTATTTCCTTTGTTTTAGGAAACAGATCTGAAGACATTTTTCCAAAGAGGAAATGCAGATGGCCAGAAACACATGAAAAGAAGCTCAACATCACTAATTATTAGAGAAATGCAAATCAAAACTATGTTGAGATATCACCCCACACATGTCAGAATGGCTATCATCATAAAGAACACAAATAACAAATACTGGCAAGGATGTAGAGAAAAGGGAATCCTTGTACACTGTTGGTAGGATTGTAAATTGGTGCAGCCACTGTGGAAAACACTATTCAGGTTTCTCCAAAAACTAAAAATAGAATTCCCATATGACCCAGCAATTCCACTCCTGTGTATATAACCCCTCAAAAAAACCAAAAATACGAATTCAAAAAGATACATGCACTCCAATGTTCATAGCATCATTATTTACAATTGCCAATATATGGAAGCAAGCTAAGTGTCCATCAACAGTTAAATGTATATATATATATATATATATATATATATATATAATACTCAGCCATAAAAAAAAGAATGAAATTTTGCCATTCGCAGCAACATGGATGGACTTGGAGGGCATTATGCTAAGTGAAGTAAGTTAGACAAAGAAAGACAAATACGCTATGTTAGCACTTATATGTGGAATCTGAAAAAATAACAAACTACTGAATATAACAAAAAAAAGAAGCAGACTCACAGATATAGAGAACAAACTAGTGATTACTAGTGGAGAGAAGGAAGAGGGAAGCGACAAGATAGGGGTAAGGGAATAAGAGGTACAAACTATTAGGTATAAAATAAGCTACAAGGGTATATTGTACAACACAGGGAATATAGCCAATATTTTATAAAGCTATAAATGGAGTATAACCTTTAAAAATGGTTAAAAACAAACAAACAAAAATTAACCTGTAAAATAAGTAAATAAATAAATAAATATTAGTTTTAAAAAATGTAATTCCTAGTATAATGCCTGGCTCATAGTAGGGCACAATAAATATGAATTGAATGAATGAGCTTCCATCAAATGATATCCTTTGTTTTAGTTTTCTAAGATCTACTAGGTGACTGAAACACCAAATCCAAAGTTATTTGTAAATAGACAGTAATGGCCTAATAGGTCACTTTTCTCAAAGTCTACTTTAGAAATGACTGGTATTTAAAGGTTAATTTTGGAGGTGGTTGGGAAATCAAGATGCATTTATTCTACAGAAGCAACGTGTGAAATGGTAAAGTTTCTGCATTGACCAGCAAAAATACATGTAATGCCAAATGTGCCTGAGCTATACAAATAATAGTCCCACTTCCATAATTTCTAACCAATTTGTAAAATTGTTTCAATTGTTCAAAATTAACTTTCATTGTCATTTCAGAATTTCAGGAGCTTGTCTCCACCAGCAAATAATGGTAGATCTGGCAACAGAAAACATTCTTAGGTATCAGTAATGTGCTGGCTAACTATACTTCTGTAATAGGCAGGGTAATTTCCCATGAAAGATGTCCACACCCTAACTCCCAGAACATATAAATATGTCACACGGCAGAATGGATTTTCCACTTGTGATTAAGGATCTTGAGATGGGGAAATTATTCTATATTATATTGGTGGGCCTTACAAGACATTGCTGGCTTTGAAGAGAGTAAGGAATCATGAACAAAGGAATGTGGGCAGCCTCTAGAAGACGGAAAAGGCAAGGAAATGAATTTTAACCCAGTGATTCCAATTTGGAATTCTGACATCCAGAACTATACGATAATAAATTTGTGTTGTTTTAAGCCACCAAGTTTGTGTTCTTATTAAAGCAGCAATAGGAAATTAGTGCAACTTCCACATCTACATAAAGGAAATGGGCTCTCAGAGAGCAGTGGTTTTGAAATGCTTTTGATTTGGCCCACTTAAATTCCATTTAAAAACTTTTCCCTCACCCACTACAGCTATCCTTACTTTCCAGTGAGCAAAAAAACCCTAATCATACTGAAAATGTACAAAGTAACAATAAAATTGAGAAATAGCAATCATTAAAAGACAAAAAATCAGCAAAAGTAAAAATTTTATGAATATATTAACAGCAGTCAAAATCCACAACCAGATTAAACCAACACAGATAATTCAATAACAATTTTCCCTCCAGAAAACTTTGGAGATTCCAAAGATCTGCATGTGCTCATACCCAAAGAAGAAGTTTGCAATGTTGTCAAGAACTATGTGAAGTCAGACTCTCACTGAACTCATTATGTGGTAGTTTTAGTTTATGAGCATCAAATTTTATTAACCCTTAATAACATACTAGGTAGTTTACTTGGAATTAGCCCTTATCCATATGAAAATTAGTCCTTATCCATATGAATAGGGCTTTTGAAATGGACCCTTAAGAACGAAAAATCAGCCCTTGATTTGGAACATCTCTAAGACAAACAGTAGGAGATCAAACTTTGACAAACAATCCATAATCATTCTTCCTGCAACTTTTGTATAACGTATTAGAGAGGAAATACTTATTGTGTGCATAAGATAAGGAACTGTGAAGAGGGGTTGAAAGAAGGTGAAAGAAAATAATTTCAAATTTTGAGAGATGATCCCATTCATTATGTAAGTCATTATAAATTGATTCCTTTTCTTGGAACACTTTGGTTTAAACTTTTATTTTTCATTCATCTATTCATGTTTCACAATATATATCTAGACTATAAGGGATATGATATTATCACAACTTAATCTAGGTTTAACAATTAACAATTGTTAGTTTAATCCAGGTATTAGTGTTACCCTACCAGACAAAAATAATTTGGTTGCTATATTTTCAAAAATTTCCATAGAAAACTGATAGCAGATGTTCCAGATATTAAGATGGGAGCCACTGAATGACAAGAGTGGAAGGGTCTCTACAGGTGACAAGCTTCAAATAATTTAATAAATGTTTGAATCTCATCTACCCAGCACCACTAAGAACTTTCTACCGAAACAATCCCAATTCCTTTAATTAATTTTCAAAACAGGATTTCAAGCCTTTTCACACCTTGTTCCTTTAGAATACTTCTAGTATTCTTTTTTAAAATGTGATATGCAATATTCTAGATATAAAATGGGATCTCCCCGTAGCAGATCAAACCATAATTTTCCTTATTAATGAAGGCTAAAATTACATTGACCTGATGTTTATTTTGATTGCCACATTTATTCATTCAACAAAAATGTATTGGGAATCTACTATGTGGACAAAACAATAAAAAAATCCCTGCTCTCATTGAGTTTACACTACATGACCTATATCATTGACTTATAAATGTATAAGTCTTAAATTCATTTTGAATTTCTTTTAAATCTATCCATCCAGGTTCCTGCCAGCTTCACACCACTTTTAAGCCACTGCTTGTCCATGAGATGTTTGCTTCTGCTCTGTTCCGAAAATTTTCTTCAAGTTTTCATAGCTTACCATGTGTAAGAGTTGCCATTCTTTCACAATAAACAGATCTTTAAATGAAAATATTTTTATTCACTTTTTACACTTATCATTTAACTCAAAATTATTTACTATTTCCTTTCCTTCTTGAAAATTATAATCTCAAGTGAGAAAAAGCAGAATAGTGAGGTATCTTAGAAAACTAAGCAACAGAAAAAACCAAAAAATACAACCTCAGCACTTTGAGAATGATGAAAAGAAAAAGAAATTATGCATAAATACAGGAAGCTAAGCATTATTTTGTAGTTAATTGCCAAAATGAACAGCAGCACACTACTGAGGACAATTATTAAGAAGCACATCACCTGGTATTCTCTATGTTGGCTATTGGATTACACTTGTTTTCATTCATGCCTGTGGACTTTAAACATTATTTTTAATTATGCCATAAAGAAAGCTGAACATGCTTTTTGTTTTATGCAGAAAACAAAATGATTTTGAAGCATCACTGACTAAAGTAATAACTTATTTCAAGGCACTTTTCAAAAACATGAGTCACTACTTTTGTTGGAAATCAAGACTCCCTAAAGGTCATTTGATTCAACATACACTAATCCACCAGGAGTTTCTCACAGCTAACAAAGGAAGGGAACATTCTAACATGATTGGTTGTATTTCTCCCTCACCACCAAAACTAATCAGTCTTTTTGATTTTCTTTCTTCATTGTTTTTTTCAGAACTGTTTCATTCTCTCTCCTCTGTGTTGTGGTTCTCAACATCTTTTGCCTATAGAAAATATGGTCTCCTTAATAATCCCTCTGCACCAATCCATCTTGTTCACTGCTGTAAAGATTCTTATCTTGAAGCATAGATCCCATCTTGTTACTCTCTTCCTCAAAAATCTCTACCCCTCATCCTGCTCCCTATTGTTCTTTTTTATACCAACATCTCATTTATAACTTCTAAGTTTTTACAAGGTAATTTTTATTTTGTTTTCTTATCACTAACAAACTCTTTACCCTGCCTCTATCTTTTATCTGGGATTTTATACATGTGGGGATTTTTGTCTCTTTGTATTGTTTGCCTAGGGGAGAAAAAGTGGGTGAGGGAAGGTGAGGAGTCTATGTTGTTTTAGGCTGTGCTACATTCTAATGAATATGTTGATTCCTGTGTCTTTAGTAGGAAGGTAGGTAATAGTATTAATGAAACAAAATTCATATTTTATGGCAAGACAAGAAATATTTAAACATAAAATTTTCTCCCAGCCCATTTGTGCTTCCTCCCTCCTCTTTAGTGAGCACTGTACATGCGCATTATTCGTTAACCAGACCTTAGAAGACACAGGAATGCTTGCTCTACTGAAAAGAGCAATTTTTCTCCTGGCACCAGCAAGGTAGCTCCTTAGGAGATAACATTCCTTTCTCAATCCTGTAAAGGGTCACGATGACCCCACTACTTGCCTTGTATGTGCAGATCTGGGCTATGTAAACTGTCAATATGTTACTTTCATGTATAATCCTTTTCTAAAAATGTATGTAACTGTTGCTTTGAATCCTAGTGGGTAGAACAGTCCCAAGAGCTTTCTGAAAGACTGTCTGCTGAATTATAATCCTCAGGTTGACTACAATAAAATTCTTTATTTCTTTTTTAGGTTGATTATTATTTAATTTTTCATCGACAGTATCTTGGACAAGCATTGAAAGTTGGTGAGAAGATTAGACAGGACAGTAAAGTATGCCTGACAAGAAAAAAAAATCTTCAGTGACAATACAGAAGGAGGGGTTTAAGTGAGAAATGGGGAAAGAACAGCAGGCAGAGCTGGAGTTCTGGTGGCTGGTAGGTGTCAGTATCACAGCAACATAAGAATTTACAGTAGAGGCTGTGTTAAAAGTAGTCTTGAGCCATTTCTCTAAGAATAATTAAATCAGCTTGGTGCAAAATACTGTATAATCCATCGTGGTATTAGAAATTTACTAGATGGATATATTTAAAAGTCATTATAATGCAAGTTTAAAACCATATACATTTATTGAATCTGTTTTGTTGCTTTCCTATGGAGCAGTTTGGTGTGGTGGAGACATCACTGGATAGAGATTAAGAGAATCTGAGTTTATGGAAGATTATATGTTCCAGAGACGACAACAACAATATCTCCCGCCCTCCACATTCTTCTACAATGTGACCTTACCACTCCCCCATTACAAGAGGGAGTCTATTTGTCCTCCTCCTTGAATCTGGGCAGGTCCTGTGACTACCTTGACCAAAACCAAAACAAACAAAAATCTCCAACCACAACAATAAGAAAACCAGCAGAAGCAGTGTTATCATGCCAGTTCCAGCCATAACCCTTAACCAGCATGGCAGCTTTCATTTCTGCCTCTTGCAAGGCAGCTACCATAAAAGAAGTGTGACCACCCTGATACTCCTAAGTGTGTAAGAAGTCTATACATGGAGAGGTCGTGGCGGATAAAATGTGATGTGGAGATGGAAAGACACCATGAAGCACTGAGGTGGCAGACATGTATGTGAAGAAACCATTTTGGAAGTTGAACCCTGACCTGCTGGCCCAGCTGATGCTTCACAGATCAGAAACAAACCACAAGCCAAGCACTTCTGAAATTCCTCATCCACAAAATGGGAGGGGGGTGGCAGATGCAATGGTGGTTCTAAATCGGTAAATTTGGGGATGTTTTGTTACATAGCAATAGATAAACAAAATAGGGTCTTATTCCATTTGTCTTTTAGTAATCCAGTGAATGAAGAGGTCCACCTCTAGAAGATGGGAACACCAATCCTTGTCTATCTACCTCATATACTTGCCTTGATGTTCAAAGAAGATAAATAGGTGAAAGTGTTGAGGAGGCAAGATATTATTATTGTTCCATGAAAAATGTCTATGTGTCTATATTACTAATTTGTGTTTGCCCATGTATGTATGTTTTCATTACCTCATGATTGTTCTTTCCAATTATAAGCTGAGATATTTGAGATTTGGCCACTGTATTCCCTTTGCGGTAGATTTCAATTTAGGTGGAATATCTTTTATTAAACATAGAAATTATTCTGTTATTTTAATAACAATCTTTTAAGGAATATTAGCATTTTTCATTCCAAATATACGTTTTTGTTCTATATGATTAGAATGCATACTACATTTTTAAGTTATCAAAATAATTTTCTAATTGTTTGACCGAGTCACAAAGCCTTAAAGGAATTTTATGGTTCATTGTTTCTTGACTAAGGTAATTTGAAAGAGGAAATAAAAATCAATTGTGTTTCTCTGAATAATAGAAAAGCAAATGAGAAATCAAAGTAGCAATAAAATTGTATTGGATGTTTTTCTTTCTATAGAGCAAGCATATTTCTAATTTATAGTCAGCTGAGTGACTCAGTCTGTAGAATTGGTCAATAATGTATTTCAATCATTCTCAAACTTTGAGACATTTTAGTTAATGACAGAAGGGCTCGCTTTTCAAGAATTCAGATGGATAATGACCTTATAATGTTGAACAAAGGTTAAATTTTTTCTAGTAGTAAAGTAGAAACATTGATCAAATAAAGTTTCACAACCATGCTACTTCCAACTATAGTGTCTTGGAATTAATTGTTCTAGTCAATTTAATAATCTGGTTAATAAAAACTTTTATAGAGAGGCAGTGTGTTTTCAAAAAAATAGTTCTAGGTCCTATCCTGAGCTGCTCATCTTACTAGTTGTGTGTCTTCAGACAAGGTATACAACTATCTACACCTCAGTTTACTCATCTTTTAACTCATAAAATGGAGATTATGATATCTATATGATTAGAGTGTGATGAATAAGAAATGTATATAGGGTACCTATTATTATTCTTTATGTCTAGAAGTTTTCATTGGAATTTGCTGTTTGATATCTATCTTGGAGGCAGGACTGGGCATTTTGCTGCCTATATCACTAATATCAGCCTTTTCACTTCTATAACTACTGCTATCACCCTTTACTCCCACTACTTGTTATTGCTCATGATGGGTCAGAGGCAGACCCTCTCTTCACCAGAGGGTCCTGAAAAGGATAACCTTATATTTTAACTTTTCTTATAGTCCTTTTTTTCTATATAAGCTTCCCTTGAGCTTGGTTAGTGGAAACTTCAATCCTGCCCACAGTCAGTCACAGTGCCAGAAGAGCTCCCAGAGGTTAGGGCAGCCATTGTTGTTTCCCTCTACTCCACCCCACAAACACACAACATATTTCTTTGAGACTCTTAATTTTAGTGTCTATTTGACAGTCCCACAATCTATAGGTGCAGGGAAAAGGACTCCCCGTGACTTACCCTTCTTCATTCTGAACTTTCCAGTAGATACAATCTTTCTCCTAAAGCCTTACGGACATCACATTTAAAGGTTTCTGATTGCCTGTAGATGGTTTTCTGTATGGCAATTCCTCTTTTAGCACTTGCTACTTCAACTAGAGAATCATCTACTATATCAAGTTATAGAACTGGGCTTGCCTTGAGAGTACTATACGGCTGTGCTTAAGGTCTTATACAGCCTAAGGGACTGAATAAGAAGTTTCTTCTTTGATTTGCCTTTCTAACATGGTTTAAAAGGAACGAGAGGGCTTCCCTGGTGGCGCAGTGGTTGAGAGTCCGCCTGCCGATGCAGGGGACACGGGTTCACGCCCCGGTCCGGGAAGATCCCACCTGCCGCGGAGCGGCTAGGCCCGTGAGCCATGGCCGCTGAGCCTGCGCGTCCGGAGCCTGTGCTCCGCAACGGGAGAGGCCACAGCAGTGAGAGTCCCGCGTACCGGAGCCTGTGCCCCGCAACGGGAGAGGCCACAGCAGTGAGAGTCCCGCGTACCGCAAAGAAAAAAAAAAAAAAAAAGGAACGAGAATAAAAAGGGAAAGAAAGAAAACAGTGCACTGAGTTTATTCCATTTATGTAAAATATTTCAGCAAGCAGGACACACAAATTTTCATTAAAAAATTAGATCAATACAGTAATCAAACAACAATCCACTAAGCTTTGAAACAGCAGAGGTACACATCTATGTTGTCTTTGCATTTAGTTGTTAAGGGATAAAATATTCAGAGGAAAGATGAAGTGAGTCCTTGGTTTTAAACAGATTTACCTTGCAAATACCATTTGTATATGCAGCCTCTACTACTAGAAAGACATGATGTTCAAAAGTGCAATTTACTTTACTAAAATATCAGAACAAAACATTAAATAATGTTTTTGAGAATCCTGAAATATTATCATTAAATGTTTAATAAGTACCCACAGGATGGACTGTACTCTGTTAGGTACTTTGGGACCCCTGTAATTTTAATTAGAGCAGTTCTTGCCCTCAGAAACTTTATTTTTTATTTTTTTTATTAATTTTTATTGGAGTATAGTTGCTTTACAATGTTGTGTTAGTTTCTGCTGTACAGCAAAGTGAATTAGCTATACATTATATATATATATATATATATATATATATATCCCCTCTTTTTTTTGGATTTCCTTCCCATTTAGGTCACCACAGAG